>NW_007904813.1:0-501 GCF_000696425.1 Galeopterus variegatus
CTGGGAGAAAAGCTGAGTGTCGAGGAAAAAGTGAAAATGTCTCCATGAGAACTGAAGAAATGTCATTTCAGAGTTTCATATGGCCGGTAGTGTAGCGTAGTGAAGGCAGCACTGGTTGCAAGTTCAAATGCTGTGTGGCCTTGGGGGTATTATTTGACCTCTCTGAGTCAGTTTCCTCATCAGTATGATAGAGTAATAAAATCAACCTCAGAAGGACACACCCAATGCCAATGGTAGATGTTATTGTTGTTCTTGTTATGATTTCTATTTTTACCATCTTGTCTAAAGCAGAGGAGCTACAGAAGCGCGGCCTCCCTCTGAGAAGGTCTTACAGAAAGAACTGATCCAGCATTCTCTAGCCCCGCTGCACTCAGGCTAGCTTCTGGTGCTGGACACTGCCTGCAGGAGAATTGCCACAACAAAATAGCTATGCTTTGAAAAACTCCCCTTTAGGCCAGTGTTGCACGTGGCCCTGCAGGAACAGACAGGAACGAGACTCAT
>NW_007904814.1:0-501 GCF_000696425.1 Galeopterus variegatus
TGATCTGTCCAATGTTGAGAGTGGGGTGTTCAGGTCCCCTGCTATTATGGTATTGGTGTCCATCTCATTCTTTAGGTCTAATAGTGTTTGCTTTATAAATCTGGCCGCTCTCACATCGGGTGTGTATATATTTATGACTGTTATGTCTTCTTGATGGATAGATCCTTTTATCATTATATTGTGGCCTTCTTTATCTCTTTTTATGGTTTTTAGTTTAAAGTCTATTTTATCTGATGTAAGAATAGCTACTCCAGCTCGTTTTTCTTTTCTATTGGCATGGTATATCTTTTTCCATCCTTTCACTCTTAGTCTATGTGTGTCTTTACAGGCAAGGTGGATCTCTTGAAGGCAGCATATTGTTGGGTACATCTTTTAATCCAGTCAGTCAGTGTGTATCTTTTGAGTGGGGAATTTAATCCTTTTACAGTTAGAGTTATTACTGAAAGGTGTTGATTTACTCCTAGCATTTTACTGATTTTTGTTTAGATGTCTTAAGTATCT
>NW_007904815.1:0-501 GCF_000696425.1 Galeopterus variegatus
GATGCAGTCAGAGGTCTTGTGTTGAGGAGCTTCATGTGGGCAGTCAGGTTCTCATGGCTCACAGATCTACGTAGATGAATAAAGGAGAGGGGTTACTCCATCCCCAAGGACTTCACACATATCAGAACAGGATCTAGGTCACTCTGCTTATTTCTTTGACTGCCTACCTCCAAGCAACCAGTTTTCCCTGCCTGCCTTGGGATTCTAGCATAGATAGTTTGGGAATTTGTCTTATTTTAAATTTATTTTCAGTGCCTGCTTTGGACAATTTTTCTGCTAAAGCTGTTAGGATTTCAGTACATTCAGGATAGTGATGACATACGTCAGTCCTCGATTGTTCTCTGCCTCCTCAGTTAATAGAAAGGAAACATAGGCCATCTGTCTGGACCTGTAGAGAAGAATTTGGAGGAAAAAAAATTACAGGTTTAGAAATGTTCCCCTAAGAGCTACCTTTTATCCTGTTCCATTGTTCTACAGCAAAGGGCTTATGCAAAAATATTT
>NW_007904816.1:0-501 GCF_000696425.1 Galeopterus variegatus
TAAAGTGTTAGAAAAAAGTAAGTTAACTTAAATAAATTTCCAACAAGAGATGTATTATATAAATTCATTACCATCATACAATGCAATATTATTTAGTAATTAAAATTGTACTTTATTTAAATATGTATTTTCCCACAAGAAGTCTATGAAATATCAAGTAAGAATTAAAATTATGACATTTTGTAAGTTAAAAAATGAAAAATTAGGTAAGAAGTATATACGGTGTTTTTTCCATTTTTAGAAATGTATGTGTATGTATATACAAGGATACTTCAAAAAGTTCACAGGAAAATAGAATTAAAAGATAATGTGAGTGTTTCCATGAACTTTTTGAACCATCCTCATATTATATGTGTGTTTATGTGTGTATATGCACACATAAATGCCTGAAAGAATATACTCTAAGCTACTAACAGTGATTTTATTTGTGGTGTGATTGTTGTTATCTGAATCTAAAATCAAAAACATCCCAATTCTCATTGTTTTTTATGAGGCCTTTAA
>NW_007904817.1:0-501 GCF_000696425.1 Galeopterus variegatus
TCAGTTAAATAGTTGACTTTCTTATTGTCCATGTAGCAGAAATGAGCACTCTGTCCAGGTCTTCTTCCTCTGTTATATCTGATTGTCACAGTATTTTTCTGACTGACATAATGGAGCACAGCAAAAAACAAATACATAACTACTCAACAGAAGACTTACTTTGCTTTATTAATTTTTTTTTTTTTTTTGTCTTTTTCCGTGTCCGGCAACGGATCGCAACCCTCAGTGTCGCCTCCGTACCAGACCAGGACCGGCAACGGGATCGCAGCCCTCGGTGTTGCTCCCGCGCCTCGCTCAGCCAGTGAGCGGGAACCAGTCTGTATGTGGGATCCGAACCCTCAGCGTGAGCGCCACCACGCTTCCCAAGCGGCACACTATAGCAGTGCGCCACCGGGCTGGCCCTTAATTTTTTTTTTTTTTTGTCCTTTTTGAGACCAGCGACACCGTGCTCAGCCAGTGAGCGCACCGGCCATCCCTATATAGGATCCGAACCCGCGGCGG
>NW_007904818.1:0-501 GCF_000696425.1 Galeopterus variegatus
TGGTTCCATATCTTGGCTACTGTAAACAGAGCTGCAATAAACATGAGGGTACAGGTAGCCCTTTGACATGATTATTTCCATTCCTTTGGGCATATACCCAGTAGTGGGATTGCTGGATCTTAAGGTAGTTCTATCTGTGGTTGTTTGAGAAAACTCCATACTGCTTTCCATAATGGTTGTACTAATTTACAGTCTCACCAACAATGTATAAGTGTTCTCCTTTCCTTATATTCTCACCAGTGTTTGTTATTCTCTTTTTCATAATAGCCAGTCTAACTAGAGTGAGATGATTTCTTAATGTAGTTTTAATTTTTTATTTCCCTGATGATTAATGATGTTGAGCATTTTTTTTATGTACCTGCTGGCCCTTTGTATGTCATCCTTTGAGAAATGTCTATTCAGCTAATTTGCCCATTGTTTCAATCAGATTATTTGGGTTTTTTTTTTTTTTTTTTTTACTGTTAAAATGTTTGAGTTCCTTATATAGTCCTGGTATTAATC
>NW_007904819.1:0-501 GCF_000696425.1 Galeopterus variegatus
CGGGAGCGCCACCGTGCTCTCAAGCGGCGCACTGTAGCAGTGCGCCACCGGGCCGGCCCCCATGTCATCTTTTAATTCCAATTTTCCTCAAACTTTGAAGTACCCTCATGTGTTAGAAGGCAAGAGAATCTATGGAGAAATGAAGTCAGGACCTCTTCAAAAGTGACCATTGAGTGAGATTGTAGGGAGCCAGCGGAGCCATTTTTAGGGGTGGGGAGAGTTGTTCCAGGCAAATAGGACAGCAAGTTCAAGAGTGCGCCTGGTGTTTGAGGAATAGCAAGGAGGCCAGTTCAGTTAGAGCAACAGCACAGACTTCGTAGTTCATCATTCAGAGTAAGAAGAGAAGCCACGGGAAGGTTTTGAGCAGGGCAGTAATATGCTCTAACTCTGCTTAGCAAAGGCATTCTGGCTACAGAGCTGGGAATAGACAGAGGAAACCTGGGACAGAGGCAGAGAGACCACTTAAGAGGCCACTCCACTGACCCAGGCAACAGGAGCTGG
>NW_007904820.1:0-501 GCF_000696425.1 Galeopterus variegatus
TTTTCTAGTGTGTGGTGTTTTCAGGTCCAAAGTCCCAATGAGGCCCGTACTCTGGGAGGCCCCTTTAAATTTTCTGCCACAGGTTTTCTCTCTATTTCAGCTTCCTCCCCAGTTGAAATTCCCCTTGAAAAATAATTTGTTCAGAACCCACTGTCTTGAATGCAAAACATTTATTTAACTCACGGAAGCATTAACCAACTCAGTAACTGAGTATCACAGACTGGGACTGTGGGTCCTGAATTAAAATCACCCAAGACAGGAGGAAGTCAACATGGCCAATCAGATTCCAGAGCCAAGGGCAACAGAGAGCATGGCCAGAGCTCACTGCCCAAAGCTATTTATTATTAACATGGAGTAAAAAATATTTTCATATGTTTTTTTCTGTGAACACTTCCTAAAACCAAAGTTTGAAGGGAAAAGGGCAATATAAATATCTGAAACCTTGGGCCGGCCCGTGGCTCACTTGGGAGAGTGTGGTGCTGATAACACCAAGGCCCCGGG
>NW_007904821.1:0-501 GCF_000696425.1 Galeopterus variegatus
ATTTAAAGCCCCAACCACTTCAAGGCTGACCCTGATGAGCACACAGCAAGAGCTGGCAAATTCCATTTCATGTGAAGTTGCTTAGAGGCTGTAGGGGAGAAGAGGTCCTTGGTGACCCCCACGACAGTGAGACCACTATCAAGTTTTCCATGGACCCACGCAGGAGTGAAGGGCCACAGACAACTGAGAAAAGGAGCCACTCAGAGGCTGATGAGTGATCACAAGGGACCAGTGCATGGCCAGTCCTATGGGAAGTCTTTAGAGTGTAGGGGGTGGGGAGATGGGCCCAATGGAGGAACATTGGGGCACTGCATGGACAGCTGATCTGCCTCCTAATCAGCACAGGACCACTCAGTGGTGACTGGTCAGGAATATAGAACTGCAGGGGGTGCAGTTTGCTGAAAAGTCTCAGGCCCATACCAGAGTTTCCACACACCCTGGGTTTACTGGACCTACCAAGACCCAGAAGTACTTATGAGGTCAACCATTAAAACCTGAGCT
>NW_007904822.1:0-501 GCF_000696425.1 Galeopterus variegatus
GATACACCAGCCAGTCTGTCATAGGCACTTCGAATTATTTAAGAGAAAACAAAGAGCATGTATTTACATTGGTCCTACCCCTAAGGAGCCCTTTACCTAATTAACTCCCATAAAACCACTGTGAGTTAGGTGAAATGACTTAAAAGTCAGACCTAATCACTAGAAGCCAGGGGACCACATCTCAAAAATCACCCTCCCAAATGGAATCAAATCAGGGTCTCCATAGAGAGCTTCATTGTGGAATGGGGCATGGAGAGACGATTCCTCCCCCTCCTGCAAGGGACCCTCCATGGTGCCACCATCACAGTCACTGTGCCGACCTGTCTTCAGGTCCCTTTCCTCCCCTGGGCCACTATCTTGGTATCCTGATAGCCTGGGCCCAAATCAGGGGCCCCAAAAGAAATTTCTGCGTGGGTGAGCATAGCATTACAATCCATAGCCATCAACTGATGGAACCAGTAGCCTCCATTTGAAAAGCGTCCTGTAAGATGACACCTGTGC
>NW_007904823.1:0-501 GCF_000696425.1 Galeopterus variegatus
CTATGTCTCTAGAATTTGCTTTTCATTCATCCCCATCACTCTGGGCTCTGATACCTAGTTTGAAAGTTTTCCATAATCTCTTACATGGTTGCTATATCCTGTATCCTGTAGCTCACTTCCCACCGTGCAGTAAGTCACCTTCATCAAAAGCAAAGATGAGTATGTTTATCTTTTGCCACTAAAAACCTTTGAGATTTCCATTGATTTTGAGATAGAATTGGCACTGCTGATGTGCACATGAAGATGCCTTTAACGGTGCCATCTGCCCATCCCTGTCTCCTCCTTCACAACCACCCTTTGTTTCAGCCTCTGGAATTGTTCACCGTTTCCTGCACGTGACGGTATCTTTCAGAGCCCCATGCCTGTGAGGCAGAAATTAGTTCTTCTCCCAAGAACAACTTGCCTTTTCCACCTTGCAAACTCCTACTTCACCTTCAACTGCCAGTTCAAATGCCATCTTTCTAGAGCGGGGGCCTCCTTCCACTTTCCCGGCACAGTTAA
>NW_007904824.1:0-501 GCF_000696425.1 Galeopterus variegatus
AGGGTTTGGATCCCACATACAGACCGGTTCCCGCTCACTGGCTGAGCGAGGCGCGGGAGTGGCACCGAGGGATGCAATCCCGTTGCCGGTCCCCGGTCCGGTACGGGGGCGACACTGAGGGTTGCAATCCGTTGCCGGACACGGAAAAAGACAAAAGACAAAAAAAAAAGAAAGAGGCTGTTGGAGAGTGAAGCGCAGGAGCCAGCAGTCCCATAACCCTCTGAGAGCACCTTCCTTCAAACCCCTACCTCTCCTACAGAGTGACTCTAACTCCTTCTAGCTAGGCATGACCACGCCCACTGTGGGCTAGACCACACCCTCCCTGTCCCTTCTTCACAGACCTGGACACCAAGATACGTGGAAGCCCTTTGCTCTGCTCTCTCCTCTATGCAACACTGCTGTGGGTTTTACTGACTTATGGTAAAATTCAGAATTTTGCATATCTCCTGTATTTATCCATTAAGCTATAGATTCTGACCTTATTCCCTCAGCCTCTTAAGT
>NW_007904825.1:0-501 GCF_000696425.1 Galeopterus variegatus
CAATTTTGTTACTGGGCAGCATTTCCAAGTTCTTGGTTTATCCATGAAAAGAAAAATTTTTTCACGGGACCAGCAAAAAGAGAGGAAGAGAGGGACAGAGAAATGGATCATAATAGGGTTTTATTTTAAAGCAAAGAGAGGGACACACCAAAGAAGGGCACTTGCTTCTCTGTGAGGGAGAAATGCACGTGCCTGCCAGATTGTTATGGGGAGGGTTTATATACTGTTCTTGGATGCAGTGCTTCTCTGTTCTAGCTAAAGGGAGGAATATTTGTAAGACCTGTGCACCATGCACAAATCCCACAGGTCAGGATGGCTCACTTCACAAAGACCACGAGACAGAGACTGTTGCAATCAAGCAAGAGGAGTTTTATTCCAGCATGCTGGGGTCGCTTCATTTTCAGGACAGAAGTGGCCCCGAGCACTTAACACAGGAGCTTTTTATACAGTTTTTTGGACAGGCTTTCATAATAGGATGAGTTGTTAATTATCTGAGGCGCC
>NW_007904826.1:0-501 GCF_000696425.1 Galeopterus variegatus
GGCTTTGAAGTGGAGACAGAGTGCCACAAGCCAAGGAATGCAGGTAGCCTATAGAAGTAGGAAAGGATGGGCCGGCCCGGTGGCGCACTGGAGAGTGCGCCGCTTGGGAGCATAGCGGCGCTCCTGCCAAGGGTTCGGATCCCATGTGGAGACCGGTTCCGGCTCACTGGCTGAGCACGGTGCGGTCGCAACACCGAGGGTTGCGATCCCGTTGCCGGTCAGTAAAAAGACAAAAAGGAAAAAAAAAAAAAAAAAGAAGTAGGAAAGGATAAGAAAAGGACCCTCCTCTAAAGCCTCCTGAAGGAATGCCACTCTGCCAACACCTTGACTGTAGCCCAGTGAGACCCGTGTCAGACTTCTGACATGCAAAACTATAAGATACCCCATATTGGCCAGCTACCAAAAAAACAAAAACAAAAAAACCCAGAAACAAACAAACAAAAAAAAACCTTTAAAGTAAGAAATTTGTGTTGTTTTAAGTCACTAAGTTTGTGATCATTT
>NW_007904827.1:0-501 GCF_000696425.1 Galeopterus variegatus
AGGGCGGGAAGTGTCGGTGGTGGGCCATAATAATCATATACATTGTATATTGACAAAATAATAAATAAAAATAAATAATAAATAAATAAATAAATAAATAAATAAATAAAACGATTTTCAAGATGGCCAACTTTAAACCAAACAACATTAATATAAAGATGAATTTTGTAAATGTCTAAATATTCCAATTAAAATGCAGAGATTTACAGATTAGGAAAAAATAAGTCTCAATTATATGCTAAACGACAGGCAATTCTATGGAAAGGCACAGTAAGGTTGAAAGTAACAGTACATACGACAAAACACCATGTGACATTAAGCATAAGAAAACTGGAATTGGTACAGTAATGCTAAACAAATTAGACTTTCCGGAAAGGAAGGTAACTAGAGATAGCGAACATTTTAGTATGATAAAAGAATCCATTTATCAAAAACGAAATAAACACATTATTTATACAAGAAAAATCAGTACAGAATCAGGAAACAGACAAAATATAAGCA
>NW_007904828.1:0-501 GCF_000696425.1 Galeopterus variegatus
GGCTCTGGAAAGCCACCTGCTTCAGAATGGAGATCCTACAGATGGAGTCCCCAAGGGGACCATCTTCCTCACGATCAGAACCAGCTAAGATGCTGCTGAGCTTTCAAACCTCAGGTAAGGCTCCCGGCCCATCTTCACCACGTGCTGACCCTCTGGTCCCCTACCTGGGTCTCTTATGAGCCTCGCTGTCTGTGGCGTCCTCCCTTCTCCCCTCCCAAAGGACCATGCTGCCTCTGCCCCCCATGTGTCTCCTGGATCTTTCTCCTACCCTCTACTGTGGCCGTCCCCTCTGAGGTTTAGATTTGATCCAGTCTCAATCTTTACTGCCATCTAGTGGCTCCAAGACTCCCTACAGGTAGGAGTGTTCCAGAACAGCAGGGAGGGTTTCACGTTTGCTGGACAACCTCATTAGCGTTGAGGGCCAACTCTCGATGTGTCAGCTGTTCTCTGAAAGATGCTCACCTTCTTCTTACCTGGAAGTGGAATAATCATCCAGAGCCT
>NW_007904829.1:0-501 GCF_000696425.1 Galeopterus variegatus
ATTTTCACTCGAATCTTGGACCTCTGATTCAAGTCCCGTAAGGTGTGTGTGTTCTGCACCTAGCTATGAGGGCGTTTTCATACTCTGTGTCCACTAGATGGGGCTATTGAGCCTTGCAAAGGGTTCCCACAGGGTGTGTAATTGTTGTTCTATCTTTATTTATTTATTTCTGAGACTCCGCCTCCTTTTGCCACACACCCCCCCCACTCTGTGTGCTCAGGACAGGGCTGAGGAGTGTCTTCTACAAACCTTGTCTTTCAGTTGAGTCATCAAAGTTGTGCCCTGCCCCGCCTTGCCCAGCAGGTGTCCAGTCTCTCCGACTGCCGAGAGTGAACTCCTCAGGGGAGGGTCCCTCAGCACACAATTCCTCTTTGAGTCCCCCCAGCACGGGTCGGCCCTTCGGGAGAGCTCACTAGTAACTTCAATGTAGCTCGAGATCTGTCTGGGCTCCCCTCTCCCCACCAGAAATCAGTTAGGGGTTCTTCCAAACTGAGGCCCCCA
>NW_007904830.1:0-501 GCF_000696425.1 Galeopterus variegatus
GTTGTGATCCGTTGCCGGACACGAAAAAAGACAAAAAGGAAAAAAAAAAAAAAAAAGAAAAAAAACTGACTTTTGACAAAAGACGCAAATTCAGTTCAGTGGATAAAGGATAGTATTTTCAATAAATATTGTGGGAAAAATTGGATATCTATACATAAAAATTGTACTTTGATCCATACCTTGTGCTATATACAAAATTTATTTCTGAGTAGATCATATACCCAAAAGGAAAAGAATATATGAGAAAAGTCTGTGCCACTTTGAATGAGGTAACATTTCTAAATACAAAAACAAAAGTATGATCCATAAATGAAAAAAATGATAATTGGACTTTATCATAATTAGAATGTATGTGGTTTGAATTATACTCTTAAGGAAATAAAAGACAAGGTACAGACTACGAGAAAATGCTTGCAAATTACAGGTGATAAAAAGGTCTAGTATTCAGAATATACACAAAACTCTCAAAATTCAATAATAACACCAACAATTCAATTAAGA
>NW_007904831.1:0-501 GCF_000696425.1 Galeopterus variegatus
AAAAAATAGAGATACATATTTCTTGGGTTTTTGACATTGTAAAGTTAACATCAGTGAAAATAGCTTTCTATTCCAGCCATTAACTCAACTACACCAAAATTACCTGGGCCCCACAGACTGAGGGTCGAGGGGGGCACTGATAATGGGCATTGGTTAGCACAGGGCTTTTGCGTTTCCCACTTTGAAGCCAATGAAAGAGTTAGTATTGCTTTGTCTCTTGAGCTGGGCAGCAGTTACATGGGGTGTGTACACGTGTTAGCAGTCATGGAGATTTGCACTGTGGACCTGTGTGTATAACTATATGTAAATTGTAGCTCGATAAAATATTGCTAGCAGGAAAAATGGAAAATTAAGTATTGTTAATCATGCAGAGCAAGATTTTTAATCAAAAGAGCAAAGATTTTTTTTTTTGGCAGCTGGCTGTAAGGAGATCTGAACACTTGATCCTGGTGTTATAACACCACACTCTAACCCAGTGAGCTAACTGGCCAGCCCAAGTTT
>NW_007904832.1:0-501 GCF_000696425.1 Galeopterus variegatus
AAATTGAAATATTAAAAAATTATTCCTCACAGTTTGCACTTAAGTGGCAGGAGGTGTGTTATTGTGTCTGAATTGACTCCATTGTACTGTTTTAAAGTGTTAAAACAGCTATGAAGTAATGGAAGAGAAGTGACTTTCAGTTAGAATTACTTTTAGAAAGCAAATAGAGAACCTAAGGGAATTAATTGATTAAATTTCATGATTCAGGGCACAGTCTCATGTGGACTCATACCTGGTTCCTGAGATGGGAATAAAAGGGCTGTGTGTAAGAAATGAAAGAGGTGAAAAAAGAAAGGAAGAAAGGGGGGAGGAAGAAAGAAAGGGAGAGACAGAGAGAGAAGGGGTGGGGAGAAAAGAAGAAAGAAAAAGGAATGTGCTGGGCAGGAGGGATCTTCAGGTGCGGACGGCTGCCACCGTCCACATGAACTTGGGTCTCCGCTGCTTTTCCTGGTAGTTATGTCTCTAATGGCAACCACAGGAGTGCTGACAATTAGGTTTTTT
>NW_007904833.1:0-501 GCF_000696425.1 Galeopterus variegatus
ATGCTTTATTCCATAAGTCAGCTCACTAGAACAGAATTGGGTAAAATTGTACTTTCTATTGAATCTATCGTGCTGCACACAATATTTCATTAATCCAACTTGATTGTGCTAGTCTGTTTTCCTAACAGCCACATCATACTATTGGCTTATTTTATGCTTGTCATCAAATGGAACTCCCAGTACTCTGCCATCTGTACTGTGGCCAAGCCAGATCACTCTCATGCAGCAGCCTTTCTGAACTAAACAGAACTAGAAATGTATTTCTGCTTAATCTCATTACATTTGGCTTTGGCCTGGTGTGTCTCTGTCAGTTGGCATCACTTTTATTCCTGGGTCAGTTGTTTATAGTTTTAACTGTTGCATCTCTTCTATGCATCCTCACTTCTAAAATGCTATCAAAATTCTCAATAGAGGGCCGGCCCAGTGGCGCACTGCTCCAGTGCCGCTCACTGGCTGAGCGAGGTGCGGGCGCAACACCGAGGGTTGCGATCCCGTTGCCGG
>NW_007904834.1:0-501 GCF_000696425.1 Galeopterus variegatus
ATCACATCAACAACTAAGTGCAGGAAAGCTGTCTTGGAACAGCAAGTTTTGCTTATTGTGGCATAAAACAGAACGAGTGTGAAGACGCAGGTGCAGTCCGAGTCTATCTATGAGGAGTACAGAGAAGCGACTGAAGTTGGCCTTTTAACATCTCACAGGCCTGGGGTCAACACCCACAGGCATGACAGCCCACCTGCAGGATCTGGAGCAGGTCATTTCACTTTCTGAGCTCAGCTTTCTCCTCATCAAAAGATCCTACTGTGTGCCATGTTCTGTGCATCTCATGACAAGCAGAAACACACAGAGCTAACAGTCTGGTGGAAAAGACAAACGTGCATCGAGTGACCACGCAAGGAGCACAGGTGCCACCAGGCACAGGACACAGCGCAGTGAGCCCTCCTTGTCCCAGTCCAGGAGGGTCAGAGAATGCCCCAGGAGAGACAACAGAGCTGAGACATGAGGATGACCAGGAGTGGCCAGGGAGAGGAGGAGGAAGAGTGC
>NW_007904835.1:0-501 GCF_000696425.1 Galeopterus variegatus
GAAAGTGGCTCCTGTGTCCAGGAGGAAGGAGACGGATCGGCCATCCATGACAATAGTCACCTTGAGCTCGCTTTTTGTGATGGTCATGGTCGGGAAAGAGCCAGGGCCCCATCAGTCTTCTTCTTCCTCAGCCAGTCCCACCAGAGGTGCTTGAGGTGCCCGGGATGGCTGGGGCTTGCTAGGCCAGTCTCCCCTTTGGGTGAGTGGACAGTCGGAGCCCCAATGCCCCATTTTTTGGTACCTAGGACATGGCTTGATGGGCTCTCTGGGTGATGGGCAACTCCTTGACCAATGACCTTCTTTGCCACACTTAAAACAGGCACCAGGGGGAGCTTTGGAGGCAGAGGGCCCTAAAGGGCACTTAGAAGGCTGAGTAATTACTTTGGCCAGCATTTGGAGGTTGGCCAGATCAGCCTTTTGTTTGTGCCACTCCTTTTCCTGTTCCCGTTCCTCCTCCCTATTATGAAAGACCTTGAAGGCCACTGATAAAATTTCAGTCTG
>NW_007904836.1:0-501 GCF_000696425.1 Galeopterus variegatus
CGGTCCGGTATGGGCGCGACACTGAGGGTTGCGGTCCGTTGCCGGACACGAAAAAAAAAAAGAAAAAAAAAAAATGTAAAGCCATTGTGATATTCACACATGATTAATGCTAGGATTCCATAAGTACCACTTGTGTTTATTTCTTCTTTGATCCCACCAACTTCAATTCTTCTCTCATACCACTTCTCTGATTGCAATTCATGAATATGAATGCCCAAACATGTCTGGTTAATATTACATACTCTTCCCATCTTCAGTGGCCTCATAATAACTGATAATTTTGGCTGCATTGCTTAAACTATCCATCAATAGAGTTTATGGAAATTTTATGGACCCTGACATTTGAAAAACATTTGTAAAATACTAAATCTTAAATGCAACCTTAAATTAAAAATGCATCTTAAAGAAAATACCTACATAAACTCACACAGATTTAAAATACCCAAATATCCCTCTGAGTAGCAACTGAAAACATTTATGCTTATCTAAGTTTGGAGCTGG
>NW_007904837.1:0-501 GCF_000696425.1 Galeopterus variegatus
GGTTGGCTGCTTGGTTTATCTCTGCCTGCACATGGCACTCTTCCTTAAAGAAGGCACAGAACTTGATAAACAAAGTGGGAGGGAGGACAGCCTTACAGAGCATTTTCCAATCTTGGGTCATGCAGGGTTGGTGCGCTAAGCCCTGGAGGATGGTTTCTGCCCATGGGGAATTGGGCCCATCCTCTGCAACAGCCTTTTTCAGCTCTTTAAGGTCATGAGCTTCCCAAGGGTACCAAGCGGCCGGCCTATTTCCACCGGGAGCAACGTTCACTGGATAGGCCTGAGGGGCTGCTTCCCCCCATGGGCTGCAGACGGCTAGGGGTTCCCAGCGAGCCATAACAGGAAAAGCCTGCAGCTCTGCTTTGGGTGTTTTTAAAGGGGGGCTAGCCTCCTCCACTTCTTCAGGTGCTGCTTTCTCTCCTTTGGCTAAACTTTGGCGAGGTGACAGGGTAGGGGCATAGGTATCACTCACTGGCTCAGGGCCTTGCATTGGCAGATTTG
>NW_007904838.1:0-501 GCF_000696425.1 Galeopterus variegatus
GATCATTTCTGTGTTTTGTAATTTCTCTTTTTCATCCATCCCTTAAATGTGGCTTTTAGTCAAGGTTCCCTGGAGAAACAGAACCAATAGGATATCGAGGGCTTGGCTTATGCAGTTACGGAGGCTGAGAAGTCCAATGGCCTGTCTGCAAGCTGGAGTCCCGGGAAAGCCAGTGGTGTAGCTCCAGTCCAAGCCCAAAGACCTGACAACCAGGGGAGCCAATGATGTAAGTTCCAGCCTGAGTATGAAGGCCCAAGAACTAGGAGTGCCCATGTCCGAGGGCAGAAGAAGATGAATGCCTTGGCTCAAATAGAGAGAGCAAATTTGCCCCTCATTCATCTTTTTGTTCTATTTGGGCTCTCAGTGGATCAGATAGTGGTCACCTGTGTTGGTAAGGGCACTCTACTCAATCCACTGATTCAAATGATAATCTCTTCTAGAAAAGAAGCAACAATGTTTTCCTACCTATCTGGGCATCCCTTAACCTGGTTAAGTTGACAC
>NW_007904839.1:0-501 GCF_000696425.1 Galeopterus variegatus
GCCCACATGGAAGCCCTCTTCCCTTGCCTGCTGCCCTCTGCTGGCCTCCCTCAGGTGGCACAACACAGACAGCCCTCCTGGCCTGACCACCCCACCTCCGTGCCCCTCTCTCGGCACACTACTCCAAAAAGCCCAGAATCTTTGTCTGGCTCTTTTGCTGGAAAAACTCAGGACATGCTGAACCAAGTCCAAATGTTCTGAACTGAAGTGTTTCTTAATAGCTTGTAGACACAGTCTTATTTATGCTGTCACCTTGTATAGAAGCCTCTAATGGCTGTCCCGTGACAACTGTCAGCAATCTGAAGTAGGCCTACCTTGAAGGGGTGCCTTGAAAAGAGGTATAAGAGCGTGCCTAGTTTATGAACAGTTGCTTTCTACATCCTCAACTTTCATGCCACTTATGAAAGTAAGGGTGTAGATTCAGAATCCCAGGAGTAAACATCTGATTGGCCTAATTGTCAGTTTACCTGCTCATCTGTAAGCCAGAGGATGACAAGACGC
>NW_007904840.1:0-501 GCF_000696425.1 Galeopterus variegatus
GGCCCAATGGTTTATAATTTTTTTGACGTGTTGCTGTATTCTATTTGCTAATATTTTATTGAGGACTTTTTCACCTAAATTCATCAAAGATATGGCCTATGTTTCTTGTTGTTGTTGTTGTTGTTGTATCTTTGTCTGGTTGTTTTATCAGGGTGATGATGGCCTCATAGAATGAGTTTGGGAGAATGGCCTCTTTCAATTTTTTGGAAAGTTTGAAGAGAATTGGTATTAATTTCTCCTTAAAGGTTTTGTACATTTCAGCAGTAAAACCATCCAATCCTGGGCTTTTCTTTGTTGACAGACTGCTGATTATTTCTTCAATCTTGTTGTTTGTTATTGGCTGTTCAGGTTTTCTATGTCTTCTTGGTTCAGACTTGGTAGTTTGTATGTGTCGAGAAATCTATCCATTTCCTCCAGGTTTTCAAATTTGTTGGCATATATTTTTTGTAATAGTCTGTAATGATTCTTTGTATGTCTGTGGTATTGGTTGTAATGTCTCCT
>NW_007904841.1:0-501 GCF_000696425.1 Galeopterus variegatus
TTTTTTTTTTTTTTTTTTTTTTTTTTTGCTTAATCTTTTAACCAGACCTCCTGAAATTTTCATTCCTGGTTCACAGATGTCTACCTACCCTGCCTTGGGACCAGGTCTTGTGCATTGAATTCTACCTCCAGGTAGAAAACAGTTGAGCCTACCTGTCCCACCCAGCTAATGTTTGCTGCTTGCTATAAATTGCAAACACGGCACACTTGCCTTTTAGCAGGCTGATCTTCTTTTAATCACAGGGACAAACCTCTGTCCACTTTGAAAAAAATCCTGAGGCACCAATCAAGTATCAGAGAGTTTATTTGAGCCAAATATGTAGACTGCAGCCTGGGAAGACACAGATTCAAGAGGTCTTGAATCATGTGCTTCAATTCGCAGACCGGGTTTTAGAATTTTTATTATCACAGAAAAATGAAGAACAAAGGGGAGAAAAGGAGATAGTCCCTTAATCAGCACATCAATTTTCCTATTGGTTACACAGCATTACATAGGTTAGTG
>NW_007904842.1:0-501 GCF_000696425.1 Galeopterus variegatus
TTTAATATTCAATGCATATGCATATGGAACTTTAATATATATGCAATAAATACATTTTTTTTACAATAAAGCCACTATATATTATAATTTTTTAAAGGAAAGAATTTGGTATTTATGAAGGATCAGAAATATTGGTAATTTTCTAATAAAGTAAAAGAATAATTTTTCTTGAAAATATTCACAATTCTATGTATTCACAGTGCAAATATGCCTTAACATCAGGAATATTTTAATTCAAACCACTTATCTATATAGTAAAATTTAAAATATCAATATCTAGTTTCCTATTAACTTGCTTTAGATATACAAATCTACTGTATATGTCCACCAGAATAGACAGATGGTCAGGCTTTATTTTTAAGTAATACAAAAAGGTATTATGAAAAGGCAAAAATCCACTAAAAGTCCACCATTCAGGGAGAACAACAACAACAAAAAAACATCTTTATGGAGAAAATTTTTAGGTATGTCTCTGTTTATGCTTCCTCTTCTGTACTTTGA
>NW_007904843.1:0-501 GCF_000696425.1 Galeopterus variegatus
ATCTGTAATTGCACCAGCTAGGCTGCAAATGCTGCTGTCTCAAGTCTATGCAGAGATTTATGCAGAGTGTACATTTGGTTCTACTGCTTTATTTCCACCAAGAAATCAGCCATTTCATGGCACAGATGAAACTGTGGCAGTATGACAGTCTAGAGGGAGTGCAAGCATTCATGGTTAGCTCAGTGCAAAGTACATTTCTGAATGGGACCCCTGTAACATCGCAGCTAGGGACCAGCCTCTAAGAGAGCTCACGGTCACTAATCATCCACGTCGTATCAGCCGTCCGTCTGTGGCCCTAAACAGAGGGATTGCTTGCATTTGGCAATTTAAACTTTGCATTACCTTTTAATTTTTTTATGATGGGAGAGCTTGACTTTGCACTTCTTAACAACTACCAAAGGACCTAGGGTTCAAGGTCCTCCTAAGCCCTACCAACACTTGTTCATACTGAGGGAGGTGGCAGGACCTTACTGGCTGAAGACTTCCCCAGCATAGTCTTGG
>NW_007904844.1:0-501 GCF_000696425.1 Galeopterus variegatus
TAGTCAGTCATTGTGTAATGAGATTGAATGACAAACTACACCAAAATGCAGTTGCTTACCATACTAAATGCTTATTTCCATGTTCATAGACCTGTGGGTTGACTGAAGTTTGGATTATTTCAGCTCGGCTCAGCATGGTGGCTTTGCTTTGGCCTTTAGGTCAGCCAGGATTGGCACCAGGCTGGGATTAGGTTCAAATGTGTTCCAAGCATATTTATTCTGGGACTCAAGCTGAACAAGCAGTGACTATCCAGAGCTCATCCTTTTCCTGGTGCATCTCTGCAGCACAAACAGTCAATCCATATAATAAAAATCCATAAAATTAAAGCATTTTTGAGGTATCTGCTTACATCACACCTACTACCATTCCAACAGGTCTACTATGAACCAACAGGTCGTTTTGACAAGCCATCATCACAACATGGGGAACTTTTGTCTTTTTACACTGAGAAAACACTGAAAGTTTATGTGACATTCAGGGGAAGGAAGAATTGGGACAAT
>NW_007904845.1:0-501 GCF_000696425.1 Galeopterus variegatus
ACAAATTCATTATGGAAAATTTGTAAAGCACAGAAATGTATAATGCAGTTGGAAAAGGTCATTGGTAACCCTTTCTATAGCAGAGGTGATTGCTGTTAAGAATTTAACGTATTTGTTTCTAGATTTTTCTCTCCAAAATTTACTTTCTTTGTTTAAAGATGACCGGTAAGGGGATCTTAACCCTTGACTTGGTGTTGTCAGCACCATGCTCTCCAAAGTGAACTAACTGGCCATCCCTATACAGGGATCCGAACCCGTGGTCTTGGTGTTATCAGCACTACACTCTCCCGAGTGAGCCACGGGCTGGCCCTAAAAATTTACATTTTTATACAATTCAGTATATCCCTTTCTTTTTACTGAACATTGTAAGCATTTCTCCACATCATTTGTCAGCATCATTTTTTAGCAACTGTCACATGTGCCGGCATGTGGCTATATCGTTATTTACTTGGCCATTCCATTAATAAGGGAAACTTAGGTCATTTACAATTTTTTGCTACC
>NW_007904846.1:0-501 GCF_000696425.1 Galeopterus variegatus
AATTACACATGGAACATATTCAGTTTTTCTAATCTTAGGGGGTAGAATTCAGACCTTGGCAATTCCAGGTTTAGAAACCTCCTTTCCATGGGTTGGCATTTAAGTTCTCCTCAGTAGAGAAAACTAATCTGTTGTTCTCAATAATGGGTGGACATAAGACATTGTCTTTCATGCTTCCAGTAGAGTATTTCAAGTTCTTATGTGCAGCAGCAAAGCCACAGCATTAGACCTAGTATGGGCTCCATATGCATTTGAAGATACCAGACAAGAAGAAGATGACTTCAGGGAGAGTGATGTGTATATATATATATCAGTAACACAAGCATATCCCACTAGTAGCAAGAATGGGAAGAGGGAAGCTTCCTTCCTCATAGACAATGGACCTAAAGCATGATATCAGATCTAAAATCCATGGCCTTTATTTGACAGGTCTAAAAAATTTTTTTTCTCACTGTATGCACATAGTAAAGAAATATCAGCAATTCGAACCAATTTGAAGCC
>NW_007904847.1:0-501 GCF_000696425.1 Galeopterus variegatus
AGTAGATGGTACATGATCTAGTCCCTGACTAAAGCTCAGGTTACAGGAAAGACATGCTGCAAGTCCCCTGATCTGCTCAGCTGCATGGTGGTCTGGCGCTCACCACATCCGTCAGGCAGGTTCCCGTTATAGGCACCTACAATATGAAGAGTTGGACTAGATGGCACCAAATGGATTTCACTATCTTTTGATGACACCAAACTAGATACCTGTATGGGGTGGGACAGGGCAAGCAGTAAGAGCAGGGGTTCTAAACTATGATACCCTGAGTTTCAATCTCTGCACTGCCACTAGTTAGTTCTAAGACCTGGTGAAATTCACTCAGTCTCTCTGTGCCTCAGTTATCACATCTGTATAACCGGGGGACAGGGAAGGATAGGGCCTACTTCATAGGATTGATCAATATAATGTGCTTACTTAGAACACTGTTAGGCATGGAGTATGTACTCAATAAATATTAGCTGTTATTCTTATTTTTACATTATTCTAATATCCCAAAGA
>NW_007904848.1:0-501 GCF_000696425.1 Galeopterus variegatus
CTGGTGGTCCTTCCCCAGGACACAGCAGATGTAGGGCTGTGGGGCTGAGTTAGCAGGTAACTGCTGCAACAGACACTGTCATGCTTGGCTGATGGCTGCTGTCAGGTAGAATGGCTCTGTCCTGCCAGAGTTGCACAGGCCCAATTAAATCGTGGGGGATGAGTCAGAAGATGCTGTGGAGCCAGCACTGAGCAGGGCTCTGGGAATAATCATACCCACTGCACACAGCTTGTGGGTGGATTTAAAAAATGAGTTGAAAGTGTCCATCTCTGTGTCAGACACAGCAGAATTTCAATAAATTATATGTTTTTCTCCATATTCTACATCATTTTCTTTTTTCTATCTCGGAAACTGTCACATTCTACATGAGAAGTGCCCAATTTTCCCCTTTAGAGTAAAAGGAGTTTGAGATTTTCTGCAAAAGAAGCTAGTTTGGTACTTGTCTAAGACCTTGTAGATTTTGTCTTCTGCTCTGACTGCTGCTCAATTGGAAGAGTGAAG
>NW_007904849.1:0-501 GCF_000696425.1 Galeopterus variegatus
TCTGGTTGGGAGAGGGGTGACCGGGTTGCCCCCGAGCCCACTTGATCCTGCTGGAGAGCTGACCTGAGAGCACTGAGTCGGCTCACACCGGGGGGATTCAAAGAGGAACTTTGTGCTGTGGGATCCTCCCCCAGGGGGCTCACGACCTGGTGTGGGAGATAACTCAACCACACAGGGGGCCGCAATAGCGGGGGGGAAGGTGGGAGGCCCAGAGAGGACCTTGACCAAGGCCGCAGAAACACCCACAGTGTCCATGGCAGAGGCCTGAGACCCCTTCGGGGCTGGGCGGGGCTGAGAGAGGAGGATTGCAGAAGACACGCCCCAGCCCTGTACTGAGCGCACAGAGAGGGGAGGGGTCCGGCAAAGGAGGAGGAGTCTCGGAAAAAAAGATGCACCCTCCGGGAGGACCCATCGTGTGCACACAGAGAGGGGAAATGCCTGGATAGTGAGGCAGAGACTTACAGATCTCACACACCCTGTTGGGCCAGCAGGACAGGATCC
>NW_007904850.1:0-501 GCF_000696425.1 Galeopterus variegatus
AAGGCATACTTTATTCCTTTCTTTCCTGGGATAACCCATGTATTTCCTGTAGATCTACCACGCACAAGGCACTGGAATAGACACTGGGGAAGCACAAGGGACTAAGCCACAGTTGATCCATCCAGCAGGTTTCCTCAATATTGGGCTCAACAGAAATAAACACGATGTTCAAAAGCACAAAAAAATACAAGAGTTTGCAACTTGTTTTTAAAAATAAGCAACAGGATTTAAAGTGAGTGATAAAAGGTTTCCATGTCTTGCTTACCTATAATGATAGACTTTTTAAAAAAGCATATTAAATAATACTAGTAAGATGCTGTTTGTAGCTCTTAGTGCATATTCAGTACTCAGTAATGTCAGATATTATCTGTGACATTTGTTATTACCATCATCACTATCATCATCAGCATCATCACCACCATCATCATCATCATCACCACCATCATCATCACCACCACCATCATCAACATCATCATGACTTGGTTTATAATGCAAGTCACA
>NW_007904851.1:0-501 GCF_000696425.1 Galeopterus variegatus
CAAGTTTTTCCTTTCTCTGTGTTAGATTAGGTAATTTTTTATGGATTTGCCCTTAAATTCATTAATCCTTTCTTCTCCAAAATGCTGTTAATCTCATCCAGTAGATTTTTTGTTTCAGTATTGTACTCTCTGCTTTAGAATTCTAATTGGTTCTTTTTACATAGTTTTCATTTGTCTGCTGGTTTCCATGTGCAGTCACTATGACCATCTTTTCCTCTAAGTCCTTGAACATGTTTATAATAATTAGTTTCAGATCTTCAACTGCTAATTTCAACATTGGGGCCTCTTGAGGTCTATTTGTATTGACCACTTATTTCTTTTTAAACTTAGGTCAGATATCCCTTTGCTTTGTACGTGTAGAAAATCTTGATTATAGTGGATATTATGGATGAGATATTGAAGAAATTTTAGATTCTGTTATCTCCTTTGAGGTCCTTTGAAGACTGTTGAGTTTTGTTGTGTAGGCAGTTAAATAACTGGCTTATCATCTTAAATGTGTAC
>NW_007904852.1:0-501 GCF_000696425.1 Galeopterus variegatus
TGGGACAAGTTTTTTAAAATTCTGACTCAAAAGCCTGTAGCTACAAAATGAAAAATCTTTTAAATTTTGCTGAAGAAGAAGAAGAGGAGGGGAGGAAGAAAGAGGAGGGAAGGGAAGAAAAGGAAGAGGAAGAGGAAGAGAAAAAAGAAGGAAAACACCATAAGTAATGTCAAAAGTAAAATAAAAACCTGGGAAAATATGATTGCAACAGATAAGAAACAATAGACCAAACTCCATAACATACCAAAATATATGAGTAGTTCATAGAAAAAGGGCTCTTAAATTTTTATAAAAATAAGCAATAACACAATAAGGAAATGGAAATTAAATGTATCTTTCTTTCATTATTTTGACAAGGCTAGGTATTAACACAAATTCTCAGATGTTGCCGGTGGATTTATAAGTTGTCCAAGCCAGGGCTGGCCGGTTAGCTCACTTGGTTGGAGCATGGGGCTTATAAATCATACAAGCACTGTGGAGGAACATTGGCAATATCTACTC
>NW_007904853.1:0-501 GCF_000696425.1 Galeopterus variegatus
TCCTCATTCACATGCTGTCCTCAGCCAAGTCGCCAGCTGACCACAGACATACAGTGAGCCTGTCTACTCACGTGTCTGCCTCAGATCAACAGAAGAGCCAAACTGACTAGCAGCTCATGAGCAACAATAAGTTGTTGTAGTTTTTCCCCCCAGCATTATTGAGCTGTGATCCACAAATAAAAATTACATATATTTAGAGTATACAACATGATGCTTTGATATATGCATACATATAAAATGATTACCACAATCGAGCTAATTAACATATTCATCACCTCACATAAGGTGGTTGTAGTTTTAAGCCATTCTTTCTTTTTCTTTTTTTTGTCCTTTTTTTTTTGAGACTGGCTGCACCACACTCAGCCAGTGAGCACTGTGAGCGCACCGGTCATCCTACCAAGTGCGCCACGGGCTCAGCCCTTAAGCCATTATTTCTTAGGTGCTTTGTCTATAACAAAAGCTAACTGATACAACAGGTGACCCTAGAAGCAAAAAAATCAG
>NW_007904854.1:0-501 GCF_000696425.1 Galeopterus variegatus
AAGAGTTTGAAATTGCCAGCCAATATAACATTCTAATAAGTTCAAGCTAAAATGCTAGTTTTAAGTTTCTTTAAACATATACGTCTGGATGAACATACTATTCTTGATTAAAATAATTTTGACCAATTTTTAAATTAACCACACATTGAGTTTAGAAAGGGCTATAACTATGGACAAGTCTTCAGGTCAAACACGTCAACATGTTACATATACAAAATAGATAAAGGCTTTATGAGCTGCTTTCTTAAATTTCTGGCAACCCAAATTAGGATTTGGATCTTTGAATTCTATCTCAACATTATTTCCTTCATAACGTGCTGGCTGATTGGGTAATATCTCCATCTGAGGATTCTGGATTTCAAAATGTTGATGGAGTTAAAGCAACTGAACCCAAGAAACTAGTAGTAGGGGTTTCAGGTTGAGAAGCAGGCTGTCTGGGAACAGGAGTGGGAAGACAAATTTTCTTTATATACTTTTAAAATATCTATTTGGGAAAAAAAA
>NW_007904855.1:0-501 GCF_000696425.1 Galeopterus variegatus
AATGAAAAGAACAATTTCAGAACTATTACATGAAATCTAGGATTAATACCTAGATGGATACGGAAGCCTGAAATCAAGGTGTCAGAAGGGTTGGTTTTTTCTGAGGGCTGAGGGAAGGATCTGGTCGAGGCCTCTTTCCTTGGCTTGTAGATAGCAACCTTCATGTGCACATGGCATTTTTCCTGTGTGCATGTTTGTGTCCAAATTTCTCTGTTTTGTAAGGATAAAAGTCACATTGGGTTAAGGCCCTCTCTACTCCAGGATTGACCTCATCTTAACTAATTATATCTCCACTGACCCTATTTCCAAATAAGTTCACACTGTAAGGTACTGGGGGTTAGTGCTTGGAAATATGAATTTGTAGAGGGAAAATAATTCAATCCATAGCAGGATTCATATTATTTGATTAAAAAATCTTTCCCTCTTACTTTCTCTAAACGTTTTTTCCTGCCAGGATCCCTCCCTGCAGAGAGCATGATGGGGCAGAACTGTAGAAAGCTG
>NW_007904856.1:0-501 GCF_000696425.1 Galeopterus variegatus
GCTGAATCCTTAAATAAACAAATGAACAATAAAAAGAGACAGAGAGAGAAAGAAACAACAACCACAGTAATATGGTAAACTTTTAGAAAACTAGATACAAAAAAGGGGAGGGGAGAGGGAGGGGGAAGGGGGCTAATAAAGAATTGGTCAAGGACACAAAGAATGATGGCATATTGTAATGATGAATAAACTAACTATTCTGATCTAACCACCACACATTGCACACAATTATTGAAAATCAACCTTGTACCCCATATGTATGTATAATAAAATAAAGAAAAGAAAAAAGAATAGGAAAAAAAAATATTGGGGATTTAGAGTAAGACTGAGTTCAAATAGTGATAAATATGGGTTCTTCTTTACTAAATCTGAAGGCATGGATTAAACACAAAATTCTGTATTTGGTGGCTGTTGAAGAAGTAAGTAACTACAAGTCTTAAAAAAAATAAAGCAAAAGTGAAGCTGAGGGAACTTGCCACCATGCAATTCCTAAAATTCTGA
>NW_007904857.1:0-501 GCF_000696425.1 Galeopterus variegatus
CAAATAAATGTTAATTGACCTCAGAGATATTGGCGTTTAAAACATTCTGGCTAAATTAATTAAATATTTAGAGCCGTCATTAAAAATGTGGCTCTTCTGTTGTCTTAAATGTCTTGAGTTCATTTGAGCTAGAAAGACTGAGTTTCATCTTTGGAAGATAGAGGCATTATCGGCCTCTCATTTCTTTCCAAAGTCTCTATTCTTAATTATTATAATTTGCATTACCTTTTAGAGTTGATAACATTTATATACTGTAGTAGTTTCCAACCCTTATATTTATTAAATCTTACTTCTATGTGAAGATGTTTCTGCCTGTTTCTTCACTGACATGGCTTCGTCTGCTTGCCACCGTCCAGAGGTGTTTCACGTGTATTTTTCATCTGCTCTGACTCTCCGCTGGGTCCCTTTAGCATATGGTAGAAGGGTTTTCTCCCTTTCATTTTTTTCACTGATATTTGAGTGTAATCCTAGGTCATCAAATCATGTGTTCAAACCACTAGA
>NW_007904858.1:0-501 GCF_000696425.1 Galeopterus variegatus
ATTTAGAAAGAGCCACTGCTGAAGCATTCTCAAACAAGGACAAAATTTCTGTGACCCAGCATTTCTGCGCTAGAGAGATGACAAAAGAGGTCAGGATGCCAGTCCCTCTTGCTTGTCCTATTCATTCATTCACTCAGCCTATATTTATTGAGGCATGCTCTCCGCTAAGTACTATGCTAAGTGCTGAGAATACAGCAATTAAGAAAACTTTTAAAAATTCCTGGTTTTGACAAGGGGCCCTGAATTGATAATAGTTGCAGGTAGGTGATGGGTGTACAGGAGTTCATTATGTTGTGAGGCTGCCGCACGGAAAAGGAACCAGAGTACCCAATTGAGAATTTAAAAGGGGGTCTTTATTGGCCGGCTGGCTACTGTCTCTCCAAGAAAGTCTCGGAAGAGAACAGCCCTGACTTGAAGTTTAGGGGTTTTTTTAAAAGGCGCATTTTTACATTAGTCACATAGTTAAAATTATCAAATAGTCACACACTTATAGTTATCATA
>NW_007904859.1:0-501 GCF_000696425.1 Galeopterus variegatus
GTTGCTGAATCATAGGGTGTGCAGGTTCAGGGTTACAGGGTAAAAATAATCTGCATTTACAAATCAGATTGAAAATCTGAAGAAAACCATGAATGCTTTCCCCAGAAAAATCCACACACAGATAACTAACACTTTGCATATAGTTCCAGGGGATTTACAGACTCCAGGTTAAGGACTGCAAGTCTACCGGAACACAAAGTGGTTTAATGTATTATCCCACTATTCCTCACCACAACCCTAAGAATTAGATTTTATCATACCCACTCTCTAGATAAGGAAACTAAGACTCAAAGAAGCTGCAGAAGAAACACCACAGCCTCACCTGGCCCCTTTCTATCACGCCATCACCCCTCACTCACCTTCCCACCCCTCACACTCTCAACTGTGTCTCATTCCCCATCGTTAAAGGTCCTCTCTATACATTTCTTACTTATCTGCTCCATGGAGTCTCTCACAAGATGACAGGTAAAGGACATTCAAAATGTTCCCGAGGGCCGGCCC
>NW_007904860.1:0-501 GCF_000696425.1 Galeopterus variegatus
TTTTCCTCTTTGGTACAGAGGGACATCATGATTCTAAACCTTGCTGTACTCATCTAGGGATGTCTTTATAAAGATAAAGATCCTGGTATGATTATTACATGTATCTTAGAAATTAAGTTGCTTTAACAAAGAAACCCAATTAAAAATTGGGTAAAGAACCTGAATAAACATTTTTTTCAAAGAAGACATCAAAAGGCCAACAGGTACATGAAAAAGTGCTCAACATCACTAATCACCAGGGAAATGCAAATCAAAACCACGATGATATATCATCACCCACTAGGATAGCTATAATCAAAAAGAATCATACTTTTTAGGATGGCTATTGTCAAAAAGACAAGCCATAACAAGGGTTAGCTAGGGTGTGAGAAAAGAGAACCTTTGTACACTGTTGGTGGGAAAGTAAATTGGTACAGACATAATGGAAAACAACATGGAGGTTCCTCAAAAAATTAAAAATACCACTACGATATAACCCAGCAATTCCTCTGCTGGGTACAT
>NW_007904861.1:0-501 GCF_000696425.1 Galeopterus variegatus
TGCTAAAATGTGATCCACCCATGTCACTTTGGTTGGATGGGAATGGGGAAAAAAAAAAAAAAAAGAGCAACAAGATATCCTTCTTGGGACACCACATGAAAACCATGAGTTAAATGTTCAGCACCACAGGACAGCAAAACCTAACACAAACAATTTTTTTAAGCTTAAAGGAAAAGAATAAAAGTATTATAGAGTTGGAAATGGAATTCATTTTCAAGAAAATTGAATAAATATAGAGCATATGACTCATTTGGTCAAGCTTTATCTAAGATAAGGCACAATCATGGACAAACATTTGAAATCTGTGAATACCAGAAAAAGAAAGGAATTTAATATATCATCAAAGAAATAGAAGCGATGGGAAAAAAACTGTCAAGTGAAAATATGAGAGCATTTTTGAAAGGTCATAAGCTGGCCTTGTTGCATTAACTTTAAAAGTAAAACAAATAAAATGTCAACTTATTTTCATCACTGTGGACAGAAAGTATGAAAGTAAGAATT
>NW_007904862.1:0-501 GCF_000696425.1 Galeopterus variegatus
AATTAAATATGTTCTTAATTTTAAATTGTTAAAATACCTCTTCTGAGACACAGATTGGAGACGCTCCCATGTGTTGGAAGACAGGGTTGGGGACAGAGGCTGTGATCAGAAGTGACTATGTGCCAACTCCAGGCATATGTTTTAAGAGGAATCATGTTTCCTTGGCAGATCCAGCTATTTTCTTTCTGTCATAAGAGTGGTATGTCAGAAAGGCGCTTCTCCTTTGCCCTGGACCACAGAATAAGGATTGTGGAGCAGAATAGCCACCTTACAGTGGCTGACACGCAGCACAAGAAATAAATGTTTGTTGCTGCAAGCTATTGAGATTTTGGGATGTTCATTACTGTAATGATGACTGGGGATGTTCATTACAGTAATGATGACTCTGACTAAGACACTCTGGATTCCTTGCATCATGACAATTTGAATTGAACAGCGACGTCATTTTATTAGGTTTTTCAAGATTTTTCTATTTCCACCTGTAGAAAAGTAAAGAAGGAA
>NW_007904863.1:0-501 GCF_000696425.1 Galeopterus variegatus
ACTGCACCAACTATCTAGAGAAATGGAAAGAGCATCACTCCACCCCAACATGGGGAAAAAACAGATAAACTACAAAATCATAACTCTTTTTGAGCTTGTGAAGCCCTCCATATTCACTTCCTTTGTTAAAAGACGGACCACATAAGAACCCTTCCAGAACCGTTTTTCCCTTCAGACTTTCCAATACCAGAAGCAAATTCTTCTGACCTTGCCCACATGCCCATGTGTCCATCTTCTTTTTCCTGGCTGTCTAGGTTTGTTGTGAATGTTTCTTATTTTCTCTGGGACACTATCTTTATAAGGCAGAAGGCAGGTCTAAAGCAACAGTATATCATCCAAGATATGCTATATCAGGGTTCTCTTACTGGAAGCACTTTATTTCATTGTTAATGAATCCACTAATGTGTGCTTGACACTATTCCTATTGCTTGGGTTATAGAAATAGAGAATATAAACCATGTCCCTATCTTGTAGAATTGACAGTCTAGCAGGGAAATAGGC
>NW_007904864.1:0-501 GCF_000696425.1 Galeopterus variegatus
GAGACAAAAGGCAAGTCTCTGAGGAGGATGGTCTGTCGGCCACCAAAGGAAGACAGGAGGCTGTGCAGCCCACACAGGACCTCGCGGATTCTGTGCCAAGTCCAGAGGACCTCTCAGGACACAGGAGCAGGCAGGGAAGGACGTTTCTCAGCACACTCCAGAGTGGAAGCCATCCTTTTACACTCTAAGGGGAAGCTGCTCCCTTTGGAGACAGCGGATTCAAGTTTCTCTGCATCCAATGGGGAGAGTCTGGCGTACGAAGAGCAAACGGTGATGAGAGCCTTGGCCTCAGTGACAAGCCACCCCATGTCGGGTCAGCCCCATCCCCACATGCAGCTGCGGCCTCCGGCTGCTCCGTGGGTGTCCTCTAGGTCTTCATGGAGGCTTCGTACACAGCACTGCACACACGTTTCCTCTGCACACGCCATCACCTCCAACCATGCTGAACCTTTCGTTCCCTAAAGAGGCCGTTTACTGTGGTGTCTACAAATGTGAACTCTG
>NW_007904865.1:0-501 GCF_000696425.1 Galeopterus variegatus
GCTTAAACAACAGAAATTTATTTTCTCACAGTTGTGGAGGCAGAAAGTCCAAGATCAGGGTAGCAGCACATTCAGCTTCTGGTGAGGCCACTCAGCTTTTATATAGCTGCCCTCTCCCTGTGTTCTTATATGACTGTTCATACGTGGAGAGATCTCAGTCTCTGGTGTCTCTTCCACTTCTTATGAGGACACCAGCCTTATTGGATTAAGGCCTCACCCTTATGACCTCATTTATCCTTAATCGCTTAAGGCCCTATCTCCAAATACTGTCACATTGGGAATTAGGGCTTCAACATAGGAATTTTAGGAGACACAATTCCGTCCATAATATTGGGTACAGATGGGCATTTGTAGTTTGTTCTTTTTAAATCTCCTTAGCTTATTACTAAGATAAGGGATGAAACTGCTGCTTTTCAGATAAATATTTTGGCAGACTTAACCTATCTCCTACTTTAGAGACAGCTTATGGAATACTGTCAGGTTTTTCTAGCATGTTGAAGG
>NW_007904866.1:0-501 GCF_000696425.1 Galeopterus variegatus
AAAAAAGACAAAAAGGAAAAAATAAAAAAATAAAACTTATGTATTGTTTATTTCTGGAATTTTCCATGTAATATTTTCAAACCGAAGTTGACCACAGGTATCTGAAACTGGAAAAGTGGAAGGTGAAACTGCCCCAGATGGGCATGGGGGAGAGACTACCAACTTTATTTATATTTTGCCCGGCTTTTCTAGTTATTTTCAACAAAAATAGTCTTTTAAAAAATAGTCTAAAATGGTATCAAACCTTTCTTCATTATCCTAACAATTATTTAATAAATTTTAATTTTATTTTTATTACCTCTAATTTCAGTGTTGCAATTTTTTGTTCTCCTTCTATTTCCAGGATTAATGTTACATATATGAAAGTAAGAACTTTTATTTTATTTCATTTTATTTTATTTATTTTTTTTTTTTTTAAAGATGACTGGTAAGGAGATCTCAACCCTTGACTTGGTGTTGTCAGCACTACGCTCAGCCAGTGAGCGAACCGGCCATCCCTAT
>NW_007904867.1:0-501 GCF_000696425.1 Galeopterus variegatus
ATTTTATAGACACTATCTCATTTAACCCTAAAAACAACCCTATGAGGCAGGCATTATTATTCTCCATACTTTAAAGATGATAAACTGAGGCTAGAGACAAGGTTCACCCCTTGGCATGTGTTATATGTATGTATAAAAACAGTCTGAGGCAGGAGCCGAGGGCAGCCCCCTCTACCCAGAAGCAGGCAAGAGAGCATGCCAAAAACACTACCTCCACATGGGTGACCCACCACAGCCATGGCTGCCACAAAAGCAGCTTGATGCCAAAGCAGTAATCACAGTCACCATGCAGGTGGCCCTCCATACACTTGACTGCAGTGAAACAAGGAGAGTGGCTAGTGGAGACCAGAAAAGGAAGACGTCTCTCCCCTCAAAGCCCACTCCAGAGTAATAGAAGAGGCAACTGCTCTGCCAGAAGACCAGACATCAACATAGAGATCCTAGAAATACAAAAACCCAAGAAAATATGACACCACCAAAAGAATACAGTAATTCTCAAAT
>NW_007904868.1:0-501 GCF_000696425.1 Galeopterus variegatus
AAACATTCTTATAGAAGAAGACTTCAATTTAGTGTTTCTCAAACTAAGATCTAAAGACAGATTCTCAGTGTTCTATGAGAATTACTTTCCATTAAAATGGGTCTGCGTATCACTTAAGTTTGTGAAAAACAGGTCTCAGATAAAACACTGCCATTGTGATGATTCATGTATGTTTAAATCTGTGGTTACTTTTAGTTTGAACTTCATGTACTTTAGTTTTAATAAACTTCACATTGAGAGTGAACATTTGCCATGATTACTATGGATATTTATGCTAACTTCTGTCCACATAAATGATTCATTTTGTTTGCAAGGAGATATAACATTACTTCAAAAGCATGAAATACTACTTACAAAACAGTTAAACGACTGCAGGAAATGAAAGTTGAATTTCTTAAATTCTGGATATGGTTGTCTTCGAAGTCGCTGGAACATAAAAATAAAACATGGCAAAGCTAAATTTTAATCACAGAAATAAATTGGTTAAGAATTATTTGCCTT
>NW_007904869.1:0-501 GCF_000696425.1 Galeopterus variegatus
CATTTCCTCCAGGTTTTCAAATTTGTTGGCATATAGTTGTTTATAATAGTCTCTAACAATTTTTTGTATTTCTGTGGAATCAGTTTTAATGTCTCCTTCATTTCAAAATTTTTTTTATTTGTATATTCTCTCTTCTTTTCTTTGTTAGCTTAGCTGTTGGTTTGTCTATTTTATTTATCTTCTCAGAAAACCTACTTTTTGTTTCATTGCTCTTTTGTATCATATGTGGGGTTTCTGTTTCATTTAGTTCTGCTCTGATCTTAATTGTTTCTTTTCATCTACTAATTTTGGGATTTCGTTATTCTTGTTTTTCTAATTCTTTGAGGTGTAGCATTAGGTTATTTATTTGAAATCTTTCCATTCTTTTGATCTAAGCATTTATTGCAACAAACTTTCCTCTCAGAAATGCTTTTGCAACATCCCACCGGTTTAGGTAGGTTGTGCCTTCATTTTTGCTAGTTTTGAGAAGTTTTTCATTTCCTGTTTAATTTCTTCTTGGAC
>NW_007904870.1:0-501 GCF_000696425.1 Galeopterus variegatus
CTGGATAGGAAATACTGAGTGTAGCAGAAAAGAATCAATAGAAAAAGAAAGTTGCACTGAAATTCTTACTTGGCTAAAATTAAGTTTCAGCCATAAAGTTGTGAGGAATAAAATTGTTCATTGGATTAACAGAAAGGAAGATTAGACTGTTTTGAATTTGTTACTTATACTGTTATTAGAAGGTTTGACATTTTCACTTGGATAAGTAAGAAATTTTAATGCTTCTGACTCTCAGCTATATATTTTTTCTCTTTGTCCATATCTTTGCAAAATAGTCTATGTAGTTTCTCTGTGTGATAGCAGGCATAAGAGCCCTCTAGAAAAAAACCAAGAGGAAACCCTTTGGAATTTAATATGTGCCGAGAATAAATAATCTTTAGGCACAGAGATGACTTTAAGGTTTACTTAATTATCCAGACAGTATAACGGTTGTATTTTTTAGAGCCGTGTATTTTCATGTTAAAAGTAACCCCACAGCAGTCCATAGTGTGAGACAGTGTT
>NW_007904871.1:0-501 GCF_000696425.1 Galeopterus variegatus
CAACAGAAATATAGGGGAAATAGGGGATTAAAAAAAATAGAGAAAATCAACAGAACCAAAACCAAAAATTGGTTCTTCAAAAAAGATGAACAAAATTTGCAAGCCTTTATCTAGATCGACCAGGTAAAAAGGAGATAAGACCAAAATTAGTAAAATCAGCAGGGGCATTATTACATTGTCATTACAGGTTCTTGTGATGGTAAGATTTAGTTTTTTCCTCTTACTTGTTTGGATTTTTGTTCTACCAGTGGGTTTTGTTCTCTCTTGTATTCCTCGTGGTGATTATCATTTTTTGGATTCCAGATGCAGGACTTCCTTGAGGATTTCTCGTAGGGCCGATGGTGTGGTGGTGAACTCCCACAGTTTTTGTTTGTCTGGAAAATACACTATTTTCCCCTAATTTCTGAAAAAAGCCATACTGGGAATAGTACTCTTGGCTGGCAGATTTTTTTCTTTTATTATTTTGAATATATCATCCCACTATCTTCTGACCTGTAGAGT
>NW_007904872.1:0-501 GCF_000696425.1 Galeopterus variegatus
AGACAAAAAAAAAAAAAAAAAAGAATTACTTTCTCCCTCAGTTACCATCATTTCTTTCACACCAACTAATTCCTTTGTGTTCATCACTGTGGGGTCATGGGAAAGGAATCAATGAATAATTAATCCTTTTTACTACAAAAGACCTTTTGTCATTGTTTCACCATTGAAACACACTGTTTTTAATACTTTACTTTAGAACCCAAATAGGCTATGTGTCCTTATTCTTAAATATTCCATTAGAACTTTGTAACTACTTTTAGATGTCCTTGGTGGTAATATCCGGAATTGGATGTATTTCCTAAGCTTGGGAAAATAAAACTTTCAGCAAAATGGAAATTTTCAGCAGATGTTTGGAGAGATGGAGTCTCATAGTAGCAATCATACCTTGCTTCTGAATCAGTTTTGTAATCAATAGTAGAAAAGTATTGCTGGTACATTCTCGACAACTAGATTTTTAAATGTATATTTCTACATTAATAAAACTCTGTTTCTTTCTTCAAA
>NW_007904873.1:0-501 GCF_000696425.1 Galeopterus variegatus
GTTGTTGCTTGATTGTCATCGTGGGTTCGTTGTTGAAAGATTTATTCGTTTTTTGTTGCTCTTGGAAATGCAAATAGTAATCTGGTATCACAGCGCACACTTCTCAGGGTCGCGCTGTCTCCTGGCATGGCCGCTCCAGACCCGTCGCCATCTTAGATTCTTCAAAGGGAATTTTATCTAAGTACAAAATATTTTTCCTTTTTAAAACAGTGGCTGGAAACAAATATTAAAGAATAACAATAGCTGTTAATGTTAAAGTGAAAATGTATTTTACACTCTCCTTTCTAGTTTTCCATGAACTTTCAATGTCTTACCAAAAATAAATATATAAATAAATAAAACCAAAACCAAAACCCCGAACCTCATGCTAGCTACAAGATCCTAAATATCTGTTACTGTCTTTATACAATTTCCTACTTGTTACCTGAGTAGTAGCAATAACAGGTATATTGTCCCTTGAGTGTCTAATGGCTTCTGAACATGCCAGAGTTTCAGCAATTT
>NW_007904874.1:0-501 GCF_000696425.1 Galeopterus variegatus
CATGAAGTCAAGGTACATGATTCACCAGCTTTGAGATTTAATGCCTGCCCTGCTGGGTTTCCGACTTGTTTGGGACCTGCTACCCCTTTCTTTTGGCCTATTTCTCCCTTTTGGAATGGGAATATGTACCCTATGTTTGTCCTACCATTGTATCTGGGCCCACCATTGTATCTTGGAAGTAGATAACTTGTATTGATTTTACAGATGGGACTTTGAACTTTGGACTCTTGAGTTGAAACAAGTTAAGATTTGGGGGATGAAATGAATGCATTTGTGTGTGAAAAGGACATGACTTTTGGGGGACAGGGGCAGAATGTAGTGGGTTGAATTATGCCCCCCCCCAAACTCCCTGAAGCTTGAATTGTGTCCGCCAAGTTTTACATATTAGAAACAGACCCCACTGCAACTGTTAAGGGAGTGGGAAATACTATTATGGTAACTGAAAGGTGGAGCCTTGAAGAGGTGACTGGATTGTAGGACCGTGCAGTAGTGAATGGATTA
>NW_007904875.1:0-501 GCF_000696425.1 Galeopterus variegatus
CTGTTCTGGCTCCTTGCTCCTGCATGGGTCCACAGGAACCCTATTAGTGGTCTTGCTGTCCAGGTCTTCTCCCCTGTCACCTCCAAGCAACTCCATCCAAAGGCCACAGCTGCGGTTTCTGCCAGCTCCTGCTCCATGCACTCAGCAGTTCCAGCCTTCGCACTTAGCATTTCCAGCCTTAAAGCAGCCATGGCCTGAAACCCTCTGAGAGGTTTTTTCTTTCTCTCATCATGGTTTCTCCCCCTACATGAACTCCATAGGTCTCTCCTCCTCTTCCCCTGAACTCCAGCAGCCCCAGCTTTGCTGTTATTACATTTTTATAGTTGTAAATTAGTTGATTTGTGGGAGACAGTAACGCAGGGGACCATCTATTACACCATCTTGACCGGAACTCCATGATTTCCATTTCTTAATGATAAATTCTCTGTAATTTAAGAGTCCTAAATCAAGCTCTCTGTAGCCCAAGGTTACAGACTTCCCGCTTGAATTCCTCTTCTTTTT
>NW_007904876.1:0-501 GCF_000696425.1 Galeopterus variegatus
AGGTGTAAAATCATTATAATTCTCATTTATTTTCATTTCCTCATTATCTTCCTTTGGTAGTTCAAGAATTACACGTAATAAATGTTAAATTTCAACATGATTTTGGTCTCTTGCACAATCTAGTTGACATGCATAATATTTCCCTTTTCTGTTTCATGCATGATTCTTTCTCTCATTTTATAATCCTTTGTAGTAGTCAGCTTTTGCTGCAGCAACAAACAGCCCCCCAAATCTCAGTGCCTTAAAAGAATAAACACATACTTTTTGTTCAAGAAGTCTGAGGTAGAGCCGTAACCATATTAGTGCTCTCTGAGCTGTTCTGGACTCCTCTGGTCTCAGTTTGGTTCCACACATCTTCCTATTCCAGCATCCCAGATCAAGAAATATCCATTATCCATGGCATAAGGTTCTCACAGTGTAGAAGATCAAGGGTTGGTACAGACAGAGCCAATCCACACAAGCACATTTAAAGCTTCTGCCTGGACGAGGCATATATCATGT
>NW_007904877.1:0-501 GCF_000696425.1 Galeopterus variegatus
TACTCATTTTTATTTTAGTTTTTTGTTTCTATGGATAATTTTAAATGTGTGTCTTTGAGTTGGCTGATTCTTTCTTCTACTTGTCAAGTCCACTGTTGATCCTCTTGTGAATTTGTCGGTTCAGTTATTATATTCTTCACTTCTAAAATTTCTTTTTGATTCTTTTTTAAATATATTCTCTTTGTTGATTTTTGCATTTTGTTTATGCATTATTTTCTTGAGCTTGAGAGCATATTAATGATGGTTATTTTGAATTCATTACTAGGTAATTTATATACTTTCATTTCTTTAAGATTCATTTCTGATTTATCATTGTTTCTTTTGTGTGCAGGTTTCCCTATTATCTTTGTTTGTCTCAAATTTGTGTTGATATCTGCACATTTGCAAAAACAGCCACCTCTCCAGGTTTTTATATACTGGCTTCAAATAGGAAAAGACTGTTGCTGGTAGCACAACTAGACATTCTGGGGACCTCTGATATCTTTTGGGGAGAGGGATGCA
>NW_007904878.1:0-501 GCF_000696425.1 Galeopterus variegatus
CCATCAGTGGAAGAAAGCTCACTATCAGGGCAGTAGCCACTCTACAATTCTGAAAACCATAATTAAAAGTTTAAGGTCTCCATAATATGGCTCCAGCCTTCAGTACTTCCCTAACACAGCCCTCCCTCTGTTATATCAACCTGCCCACATAGTTCAAGTTCCAGTGAGTGAACTGATGATAGAGCCAAGTCATTTCACTTTTAGTTCACTCTGTGAGTTGAATATCTATTACAAGCCATGCATCCTGCTGGCACAGTAGGAGTTTACAAACAAGATAACTCGGTCAATAAATTTAGGTGCACCCCTCTCTTCCAACCACAAAGTAATGACAGATAAAATATAAAAAGTGAATTCAGAAGACCTTAGATAGGCTGAAAAACATCTTTCTGAGCTAGAAAAGAAACAAAGGTACCAATGGGTTTTTAGGCTGTAACCAGCTGGGCTCCTAAGTCTTGGAGCAGAGGAATGGATACTCAAAGTGCTCAGGCCAGAGCCAGGTTC
>NW_007904879.1:0-501 GCF_000696425.1 Galeopterus variegatus
AGCTTCTATAGTCTTGGTAGACCTAAATTCTGGCTCTACAGCATCTACCACTAGGCTACCCACATCCCAGGCCTGCATTCTGGGCTTTAGACCTTCCTCCGCATGCAGGTTTTTCACAATCAGATAAGGACTTTGCTCCCACACATCTGATTGCAAAACATATGGCTGTCACTTTTACCAAAAAAGAATTTAGTAATGAATAAACCATGCTTCAATTCTGCCAAATGCTCCCTTAAGATGTTCAGTTAATATTTTAAAATAAACTAATGAATAAGCCAACTACCTATTCTTCCAAATTGTCCAAGTTCCATCCTTCAGAAGCTAGATTGCCATAAGGCAAAGCAACTAGACAGCATTATCTTCCTTGCCTTCAGAAATTCCTTTGCCAGCTTAAAACTTATTACTTGTGCTCAGCCTTTCCAGATCATGAATGCATGGTGCTCTTAAAGGATCATAATGTGAATCTTAGAAAATTGGAGTTTAGGCTATTGCCCACAATGT
>NW_007904880.1:0-501 GCF_000696425.1 Galeopterus variegatus
AAAGACCCTGGCACCTTCTCTCTCTCTCTTGCTTCCCCTCACCATGTGATCTGCTTGTACCTGCCGGCTGCTGCCACTTTCCACCACGAGTAGAAGCAGCCTGAGGCCCGCGCCAGACGCAGCTGTGTCAGAATCGTAAGCCAAATAAGCCTCTCTTCTTTATAAATTACCCGGTCTCAGATATTTCTGTTATAGCAACACAAAACGGACTAATACAGCAGGAAACATGATATGGCTTTACCTGAACTAACACAAGAACTGAGCTAGTGACGGTGACAGTGCCCGATAGGTTTACTGCATTTGTGGTCAAAAGTGTGCAGGTGAATGCGGTGGAAAACTCCACTCCCATAAAATCCTACTTTTCCTTCTTATTCCATGGCTTAAAATTTTAGTTTTTATGCTATATGCTGGTATCTTGGGTGCATCACATGAAATGACAGTGATCTACATAACATCTGATTATGTAAACATCTGATTACGTAAACAGGTATTCCTGGAGAG
>NW_007904881.1:0-501 GCF_000696425.1 Galeopterus variegatus
TCTTGATGAGATTCTAACATTAAAGATTTCGATTTTCTTTTTGGTGGTACTCTTTTGAAGAAGTGGGTTTTACAGAATTGGTTTGGAGGTGGCCCTCATTTCAGGATAGATTGGTACCTGTGTTATTTCAAATACTTTTCACTCCTGAAGGCAGTGATGACTAATTTGTAGGTCGTGAATCAAATGGGGACTACATGAGATGCCACCGCAAAATATAATTTTAATCAAAGTGACGTTTGCCAGAGAAAGAATGCAAAGAAAAAAGAGAAAGCAGGATGAGTGTATTATTGGTTTTTCAGCAGAGTGCATATGTGAGCTCAGTGATGGAAATGAGTGAGGGGGTGGCCAAACAAAGCAGGTCACTGAGTGTTGGCATGCTAATGCCACACGCAGGGCTCATAGTCAGGCCTGGCTCAGATGCGAAACGAGAGGAAGTTGGGAGCATTTTCTCAGGCTGGAAAGGCAAACTCAGAGGAAAAGAAAACCTAACGTTTTGGTGAG
>NW_007904882.1:0-501 GCF_000696425.1 Galeopterus variegatus
TGTTAGGACAGAACAGGAGTATCGTGTGGCTGGATCCTAATGATAGCTTAGCAAACATTATGGACACATTCCATGTAAATCCTGGGCTTATCTAAATGATGAAAATAGTCTTGATATAAAGCTAAAGAATCTTGCCATGACTGCTTCTAACTCTGATTCCATTCCTGTTCCCATATTCACCTATTTCATGATATCTGATATGAAAAATAATAAAAAAAAGTTCAAATTACTTTAGCATTATCTCAAGTTCACATATTCAGAGAAGGCTTCCTCAAACAATTACAGATAGATCTACCAGATGACCCAGCTATCTCACTGCTGAGTATACACCCAAAGGAATGAAAGTCATCATGTTGAAGGGACATCTGAACTTCCATGTTTATTGCAGTGCTATTTACAATGGTTAAGAGTTGGAACCAGCATAAATGCCCATCATCGGATGAGTGGACAAGGAAAATGTGGTATATCTACACAATGGAATACTACTCTGCTGTAAAAAAA
>NW_007904883.1:0-501 GCF_000696425.1 Galeopterus variegatus
TCTGCTGCAAGCTCCTTGAGGTCACCAACCACTCATCATTCATCCCTGGATGTTCTCCCACTAGATGTTTATTGAATGAAGAAAGGATGGATGAATGAAGAAGCAGTAATGGCTTTCTCTGTGTTCATCCTTCCAATGTTTTACATACAGATTAGCAACAAGATTTTCCTTGGTCTTTCTCACATTTCCTGTTATTCCTCTTCCTTCCTCTTTTGATAGACTTGCTCAAAGTTTTTCTAATCAGCTGATCTCTCCTCCGAGCCTTCTCCCAAGCTAATCCAGAAAGCACCCCTTCTTCCTCTCTTTCCTTACCCCACGTACTCATCTGATGGGCCAGATTCCACCTCTGAACTGACACTTAAAAGTGCTCGTTAAGGAGGTCTTCTCTGGCCAGAAGAGAGGCGACACGTTCTCTCTTGCCCTATTTGAAGTAAACATGGGTTTCCAGGGATCATCTGAATTCACACTCTACAGAATACTCTATCCCCTGCACCCCTTGGT
>NW_007904884.1:0-501 GCF_000696425.1 Galeopterus variegatus
GGTGATTGGATTGTGAGGACTATGCCCTCATGAATGGGTTAATCCATTCAAGGAGTAATGGGTCAGTGGTTTATCAGGTTATCAGGGAGTAGACTGGGGGCTTTATAAGGAGGGGAAGAAAGCATGGGGAAATGGGCTTTTTTGCTCAACCCTCACCGTGTGACACCCTGTGTTTCCACAGGACTCTAGAGAGTCCCCACCTAGAAGAAAGCCTTCACCAGTGCACCCCCTGGACCTTGGACTTCTCGGCCTCCAAAATTGTAAGAAATAAACCTCTTTTCTTTATATGTTACCCAGTTTCAGGTATTCTGTTATCAGCAACAGAAAACAAACTAATACACAGGGCATTTATCATTTGGCCACCATAAGCCTTCTGGCTAATCAGATACCACACTGACTTCACTGAGCTCTTGGGCCTTGCAGGAGCTCAGCAGTCCTCCAGTGTGAGGATCCCACCTGTCCATCATCAGAAACTCCTTTCATATCCTCCCCACTTTTCCT
>NW_007904885.1:0-501 GCF_000696425.1 Galeopterus variegatus
AATCGGCCAGCCCTGTTTTTGTGTTTTAACATAAGGCTTTAATGTGAAAACAAATTTGGCCCCCACTCCAGGGTGGACATTTCTCCTGCCTTTCACACTCAAAATACAGCTACCTAAGGTTTTCTCTCAACAGCAGAATATGGTACTCACCGCCTGGAACTCCCCAATTTCACTGCTAGAGAGAATGGCTAGAAAGCTCCTTTCCAGAAAAACCTTATGTCAGAGCAGGGTGGAAAGGAGTTGTATTCAGGCAAATCATAATTTATTTCTACCTGAGAAAATAAATATGATGGAGGCTTTTACCCCCAGCACATTTAGTCTATGACTTATGGGGTAGGAAAAGAGGCCACTTCGGATCCTTGCAACAGTTTCCATTTTTTTTTCTCCAGATAGCTTACATGCAGTCTAAAGGAGCCAAGCTATAAATTCTGGAGAAGCAACTTGGTTCTGTGCTCTAGAGTTTTTACAAAACAGCCTTGGCTGTACAGAGAACATTGGGAC
>NW_007904886.1:0-501 GCF_000696425.1 Galeopterus variegatus
TGGCCACATGCAACTCCCATCGTGGGTGGGTTGTGCCACCTCTGTGGCCCTCAGCTTCTCCATGGGTCGGTCCCTGTGTGATCCAAGGGTAGGAGCCGTCTTAGAGTATGGGAGCGGAGTGAGGAAGGCTGGCTTGTGATCTTGGTTTGGCAAGTCACCCACCCTGACACCGACCGTGACCACTGTTAGGCCAGGGCATGATCTGGGACAACAGGAGTTGCTTCCCCTTCAGTTTGGCCATTTGCTGAGTCTGCAGGCTCAGAAAATGCAGTCCAGTGCTTCGGGGAGTCTCCTACATCCATCCCATCCCACGGAACACATCGTGGTGACTCTGGGACACAGTGACAGGGTGACTTGTCTCTCCTCGGCTGGCGGGCTGGCCCCGGAGTACTGCAAGCCAGAGCTGGCCACGGGCCAGGCGAGCCCTGCAGGGCCTCCCTCCTCTGGGCCTCCTGTTCCAGAAGTTAGATGCTCCTTGGACCCTGGCGTCATGGGGGAAAA
>NW_007904887.1:0-501 GCF_000696425.1 Galeopterus variegatus
TTGTACCTAATTACATTCTGATTTGTTTGGCCTGCATGAGTTGAATTTTTGAACCTTGGTTAGTGTCACTTGGAATTTCTTTTTAAATAAAATGGACAAAAAAACTTAAAGCAACATAGGTCCACACAAAGATTTGTATAAATGTTTATTGCAGCTTTATTCACAATAATCCCAAACTGGAAATAATCCAAATGTCCATTAATGTGTCAAACACAAATTTTGGTGTTTCCATACAATAGAATGCTACTTGGCAATAAAATAAACTATTGTTATATGCAGCAACATAGATGAATCTCAAAAAACTTTATGCTAAGCAAAAGAAATCAAATGCAAAGGCAAAACTAATTAATATTTACAGAAATAAAAACAGGTTTAGTTCATTCACTTTGTCAGTTTCTTACAAAGATACACATCCCCTTACTTACAATCCAGAAACTGCGCTACTTGGTATTTACCCAAAAGAGTTGAAAACTTAAATCCACACAAAAATCTACGCATGAG
>NW_007904888.1:0-501 GCF_000696425.1 Galeopterus variegatus
TCCCTCTCTCTTCTCTTTTCCACTCCATAGTACTCTACTTGTTTCATGTGTTGACAGTAGTACTTCATGAAAAAAACGCTCCATTGGTCACCGTTTGGTTTTAGAAGAGTTTTTAATTCTTTTGCTATTTTATCAATGTGCTACTTTGAATATCAGAATTGATCTGCTATTTCTTGGTTCTATTTTTTTTTTAGATATAAAAGCATAGAACATTGAGCAAGAATTTATTTAGAATACAAAAGAAAAACTTAAGTGAAAACGTTAATTACTGTTTTGTGGAAATAAATGTGGTAAACATGATACCTTTAGGCCTTTTAAAAGATGAAGATGCTTAATTTGTGTGTGAGATGCTAATAGCACAGAGCATAGATAATACATGTATATCCTCGTGTGACTGTAAAATATAGCCTATACATACCTGTGTGTGTGTGTAAACTAATGTGCAGAAGAGGGTAATTGTAAAGAACTTTGTTAAAATATTGAGCTGAAATTTATTGCCTC
>NW_007904889.1:0-501 GCF_000696425.1 Galeopterus variegatus
ACATCATGGGCATGAGGGATGACAATCAGCTTTGTATCTCATGAATATTCATAATAATAAAGAAAGAAAGATAAAAGAAAAAAGTAAAATTTATCTGAAAAGAAATAAAAACAAAAACTTAAACAAAATAAAATAAAATTCATGTAAATTTATTTTAATAAGTAAATAAATATCTAACAGGCCAAAGTATTTTTTACAATACATAAACAGACACAGAATTGTTTTGTGTTAATATCTTATTTCTAACAGAAAGTTGCATAAAAGGTATGAAATTCAACTATAATCTCAAATTGTCTTTGGCAATGAAATCTCAGCAGAAATAGCAAAACATTTAGCACTTAGTAATATAGTTTACATTAGTTGATTATTAAGATAAATATAAATATGATATATCAAATGCCACACACTAAATAAAGCATAAAATTTATTTTCCAGTGTCTGGAGAATATCTTAACAAAATGTGTGTATAAAAAGAAATCCACCAAAATCCAATCTGTAGAA
>NW_007904890.1:0-501 GCF_000696425.1 Galeopterus variegatus
GAGGCTCAGAAAGCTTAAGCAGCTTCCCCAATGTCACGCACTTGTAAGTACCAGAGCAGAGATTCGAACGCTCACTTTTGAGTCATGTCTAGACAAACTGCCTCTTTGGGATATGAGGTAACCAGAGGGATAGACCCAGACTTGAAATCTGCAGATCCGGGGTTCTCATCACAGTCTCCAGGAGAGAAAAGAAAACCAGCCCTCTCGATTACGAATCCTTCTACGCAGGCCACTCAGTGTCACCAGTATCATCCGGCACGGTGCTATCCCAGTACCTGGGATTTCTCATCCTAAAAATGGGATGTTGTGAACTTCTTGTAAGAAAATTCATATCAAAGAGGCTGCTCAGGCTGAAATCTTTTACATCATCCTTTGACTCTCCCTGACCTAACCCCAGCTTCCCATCAGGCACCAAGGCCTGAGGGCCCTTTCTCCAAAATAAATCTCAAATCCATTCACCTCCCTCCGTCTCCACTACCCCCACCCCCCGGCCCGCCCCTG
>NW_007904891.1:0-501 GCF_000696425.1 Galeopterus variegatus
TGTACCGCCACACCATACCTATAGGAAATGAGAGTGGCAGTCCCAACGCTGGTCAGTAAACACATTCAAAGGCAGGAGGCCAGCATGCAGCAGCCTTGCCAGGCAAAGACGCCCTGGTGCCTGAGGAGCGGGAGAGCTGCCCTGAACCATTCACATTTCCATTTCCAGACAAATGGAATAGGAGAGTTTATGTCACACCAAGAGGCAAAATAGGACCCTGTGTTCCCAAATTCCCACATAAAGGAGCAACTGTATGCACCGTTCATTTGATCAGTGATATTGAAAAGGCAGCACACAAGGATTATGTTCTGCAATAAAAACAGAGCCAGAAAGACCTGAGTTTGCACCTCACCTACCCCTCTGTGCTTCTAGCTCTGTGGTCTTGGGCAAGTCCCATGCCCTCTCTGAGCCTCAAACTCCTAGTTGTAAAACAGGGATCAGGGCCGGCCTGGTGGTGCACTCGGTAGAGTGCGGCGCTTGGGAGTGCGGTGGCGCTCCCGC
>NW_007904892.1:0-501 GCF_000696425.1 Galeopterus variegatus
CGGCACTCCCGCCGAGGGTTCGGATCCCATATAGAGACCGGTCTGCTCACTGGTTGAGTGCAGTGTGAGCGCAACACCGAGGGTTGCGATCCCGTTGCCGGTCGCGGTACGGGCGCGACACTGAGGGTTGCGATCCTGTTACCGGTCACGAAAAAAGACAAAAAGGAAAAAAAATAAATAAATAAACAGATGGTATACCCTGGATGAGATCACCCAGGAACTAAGTGTTGAGAAGAAAAGTCTGAGATTGAAAATAATGAAAGTGATTATAACTGCTATTTTTTTTTTCAAATTCCTAAGCTAGAGAAATTAAAAGTTGGTAACCGTATATCCATCCTCAAAGGTCTGGTGAGATATATATAGATGGTTTTCAAAAAGTTCGCAGAAAATGTGTATTTTTAAAAAACTATACATAGATTGCAAAATTTTTTGCACTAAAATAGACTCGTACTAACTGTTTATAACATGTCTAAACAGGATATAATTTGAGGCACTAAGAAG
>NW_007904893.1:0-501 GCF_000696425.1 Galeopterus variegatus
ACTGTGACTCTATACAGTTGAAAGACTATATAAGTGAATGCTCTCTTAAAACAAAACAAAATAAAACAATGAGGCCAAAAGGATAAGCAAGAATCAATGAATAACTTGTGGAAGACAGAAACAAATTTTGTGCGTGGCCCTGCATGAATAGCTCTGACCATCATTTTTGAGTTTTATTGCTGTGATTATCAAAAGTGGGGTCTGAGCCCAGAACACGCCTTTTCAAAATAATGAATCATGGGCAGTGAGTCAAGAAATGTTGAACTTCGGCCGACAATTATAATAAAGGAGTTTGGCTAATTGCTTGGGTTTTTGTATAGTAATAATGCTGCAAATAGTTTTTTTTTTAAAAATTATTTGCCAAGCATAGTATTGTTGAAAAGGGCCTTTCTCTAATGGTATTCCTGATGCAGAAGAAATTCCTACAAGAAACCTTAGCTTTCAGTATAGCTTTTAGTAGCAAAAGACAGAACAAATCATAGCTTTAATTATCTGCTTGCT
>NW_007904894.1:0-501 GCF_000696425.1 Galeopterus variegatus
TGCCATCTTTAATTATTCAACTACTTATTTATGACAGTAAGGACCTGTGGATATGCATTTTGCTGTATGAATTACAATCCAAAACTGTTGTTATTTATGCTGGTGGCTCCTTAGGTTGGCTCACCCTTCTGACAGTCCCAGCCTTTCAGCACTTCCTTGCTCTCTGATGCCACAGCCTCGCCAAGTGCATGTTGTGTGTTTCATGACCTAGCCCTGGAATCAACCATTTTTCCAAAAAAAGATGTGGCTAATTCTTAATTGTTTGACATTTATTAAATAGTTTGCAGATTGTGTATTTAACTTTTTCTCTACCTGCAACCATTTTTAGACTATAGGAAGGTTGATTATCCCCCCCACGACAAAGATAAGTACAGTAGTTTAGGAATCAGAGAGAATGCCAATTTTCATATTGCCTATTTTTTTGGTTTTTTAAATTGATGACTTTGGTAAAATCAAATATGGTGCTTAGAGATTCCTTGTAAATACCAATGACCTCAGCTT
>NW_007904895.1:0-501 GCF_000696425.1 Galeopterus variegatus
CTCAATCCTCTGATGTTTTACTGAGGTCACTTAAGAACATGGTATCCAACTTGATCCCTCTGGAGATCAAACATACTACTCAATATTTAGTGTCCCAGCCATGAAATGACTTAAAAGAGACTCTCAAGCTTGATATCTCCTGTACTGCCAAGATTTATAAGAAAATGTCTCTTTGTTTTACATGACAAAAATTTTTTAAAACATATCAAAAGAGTTTGAAAATTTAGAATGTTAAAAAAAAATGTACTAATACTTCTTCACAGCTAGAAATCTGGATCAGGGTTTTACTACCAACTTCCATTTTCCTGCTCTGACACAAGGATAAAGATGCTGTTGCTGTTTATTACAGATGGTTCACCGGGCAGTCAATTTTAAGGCCAAATGGATAGTTATTGATTGATGTTCATTGTCAAAATCATTTGAAAATCCTGAAACTGCAATGTCTATCTGTGAACTCAAAATGCTGTTGGATGAACCTCATTTAACTTCAAAAGTAGTTTG
>NW_007904896.1:0-501 GCF_000696425.1 Galeopterus variegatus
CCAAAGGAGACCCCTCTCTGTGCTCACAAACAAGCTTCACCTACTCCAATGACCAAGCTTCAACTGCCCTGAAGCCCAATTTAGAGGACCAGCTATACTGAATAGAGAAATGTCAGGGAAAATATTGGCTTATTACTTGTACCCCCAATACCATCTTTCACTCCTGCTTTCTGCACCCAGTCAAGCTACTAATGCCCACGATGGCCACCAAAGTTCCTAACATGATACAACATCACCCATCAAGACTTCATGACCAAATTAGCCAAGATACTTGGATTGCAAGTGACAGATACTCAAGTCAACATGAATAAATACAAGAATTTATTAGGTCACATAACTGAAAAAAATTAGAAGTACTGCAGTACTCAGGAATCTCTGTTTCCTTCATTCTCCTCTGCTTGCCTTTGTGCTAGCTTCATTTCCAAAAGGCTCCTTCCTTATAGTGGCAAAATTGGTCACTGTGACTATCAGTTCCAAATTTATAGTGTTGCACAGCAGGAA
>NW_007904897.1:0-501 GCF_000696425.1 Galeopterus variegatus
GGAACAGGCTTGGGGCACCCTCCACAGCTCACTGCCCAGGGCCTCCTCAGGATGCTGCTCCTTGCATCCCAGCTGCTCTGGCTGTGACAGCCATCCCACCTGTAGCTAAATTGGCACCAGATGCTGCTGGACCCACTGCTTTGGAAGATACAAGCTGGAAACCTTGACGGCATCCACGTGGCATTAGGTCTGCAGGCTTGCAGAGTTCCAGAGCTATGCCAGAGATCTGCCCTGATTCCAAAGGATGTATGGAAAAGGCTAGAGACCCAGGAAGAGGTCTGTCACAGGGGTACAGTCACCACAGAGAGCCTCCACTAGAGCAATGCCTAGTGGAAATGTGGGGTCAGAGTTGCCCCAGAGACACCTCACCAAGGCCATGACTAGTGGAGCCGTGGGAGCAGGATTGTCATGGAGACCCCAAAATTGTAGAGCTACCAGTGTGCAACACCAGCTTGGGAGAGCTAAAGCATGGGCCGAGCCCAGGAAAACCACAGGAGCAGA
>NW_007904898.1:0-501 GCF_000696425.1 Galeopterus variegatus
ACCTTCTGTTCTTCATGAACACTTTGAGTAAGATTTGTGTTGTTTTCATAAACTAAGACCATTCCTGTGAAGTTAAGAGCACCAAGGCTAATTTTATTTTGGTCACATGGAGTACCATTTCCATTAGATCACAGACAGCCTGAGGCAAAAAGAAACTCTATTACCCATTCATTTACTCATTCATTCATTTATTCATTATCAAATGCTTTCTGAGCACTCATAATTGTGCCAGGTTATATCCTAGCTGCTTTGTTTAATTAACAAAACAGAAAAAGTTATCTAGCCTCATAAGACCTGCATTTTAGCGTGGAGAAATAGAACAGCATAATAAAGAAGTAAGTTGTGCAGTAAGTTAGAAGCTGATAAGAAGAATGGATTAAAGCCTCCATTGTTTTTGCTATGCTTCTCTTGGCCTGATATGATAAAATAAATCAACTCATCTCAGAAAGAAAAATTTTCCCTACTTTGTCACTTTCCCTTTTCAATGGATGGTTGCTACAG
>NW_007904899.1:0-501 GCF_000696425.1 Galeopterus variegatus
CCAAGAGTCACGGGATGAGAGTGAAAGGTGGGAAATCATTGGGCACTGGAGGCAGGAGTCCATGAGGTCTGCTGACTCCTGGGCTGCTACCAGCATTGCCGGTGACACAGCTGGCTGGACATCGTCACCACCATTTCATTGCCTGCCCCAGGCAGGGCCAGAGTCCCTGCCTTGGCTCCACCACCAGCAGGCTGGGAGGCAGGCTGCCATATGCGGGGTGTCTGTAGAGGCAAGGGGTGCCTCAGAGCTTTTCCTTTGGGAAATCTAGAGAGAGGGTGACTGCTGAGTGTGCCATGATGGAGGGCAGGGGGAAGATCACACCACTAGGGGCCTCGTCATGTGGTGGTCAAAGCCTGGACTGGGCTACGGCTTCAAGTTCCAGTGCTGCTGCTAACTAGCAGGGTGGCACAGTAATAGCAATAGTTGATGTTTATTGCAAAGCTCTGTTAATAAGTGCTTCTTCACTGCTATTTTCTCATTGAAACCTCACAGCAACCCTAG
>NW_007904900.1:0-501 GCF_000696425.1 Galeopterus variegatus
TCTCAGTTTGTCTTTTAACATAATTTTATGATTTTATATAAACTAGATGTCAATATATATATAAAAAAAAACTAAATGTATGCCTGAATTAAAATTGTAAAGAAGTCATGAGAAGGCCAAAGGAATATACATCATTAAAAAAAAAATCTGTGAGAGGAGCTGAAATGGTCAGATTTAGGCGAAATGTCTGAACAAATTCTGTAGGGATTGTTAAAGAGTTATTATTTAGGTAAAGTTTCAAATTCAAATCAAGATTGACCAGCAAGATGTGTGTGGGTGGGTGGGGGGATTGAAGTACTTAAGAATGACAGTGATTCAGGTATATACTTCTGTTATAGAAATAAGTTACAATATAAAAAAAAAATTAGATAATAAAGTAAACAGCAATATATATCAATGTGTCACTAGTGACTTATTTTAGATATGTTTACTTTGACAAGATTTTATAATAAAAATGCACTTTGAAGTAGAATAGAATAATTACTTTGAAATAAAAAAAAA
>NW_007904901.1:0-501 GCF_000696425.1 Galeopterus variegatus
CGGTGCGACACTGAGGGTGCGATCTGTTGCCGGACACGAAAAAAGACAAAAAGGAAAAAAAAAAAAAAAGAAATACTGCCTTAAACTATGTTTAAAAAAAAAAAAAAAACACACACACACCAAAAAAACCTCTGTAATACACATTTTCAAGTTTTGATCTAAGGAAACAGGTATGGTAGTTTTAGAATAGGAGGCAGATCTTGTAGTAAATAATTTGAAGTACATATGGACACCAGTTATGGATTCAGATAGACTGCTTGGTGTTGTTTTTTGTTCTGTCCTGTGTGACCTTCTTAACATGTGCCTTTACGCTGTATCACCTCTAAAAGTTAGCTATCCATCCTGATTTAAAAAATCTTATCGACTGAACAATGAAAGGATGAAAGGGTTAAGGTGCATAAAGAATCTAGCATGAGGGCCGGCCCGTGGCTCACTTGGGAGAGTGCGGTGCTGATAACACCAAGGCCACGGATTTGGATCCCTATACAGCGATGGCCAGTT
>NW_007904902.1:0-501 GCF_000696425.1 Galeopterus variegatus
TTTTTTTTGCTGCAGGGTCTTGTACAAATTAAATGTTCAGTAAATAAAGTATAAATAGTAGATAACTATTAGATGAGATCATTGTGTCTTTTGTCTCCCTCTGTTTAGAACTGCTGAGTTACTCTGTGCCAATAAACTCTACTTCATCCTCTTAGCTCATAATTTGAATTCTTCTTTATCAACCCAGCTTAAATATTCTCTGGTAGAAAGTTTTGTGCCACAGACAGCAAACATTGTGCAGAACAGAGTCCCCCTACTTGAAAAATGTAAACTAATACCAGTTCCAAATCAGTAAAGATGCTACACTTTAGAGTCGGGACAGGATATACAGGAGAGGTCTCCAAAATCATCAGATCTTTGATCGGTTATACTTCTAATCAATAACACTTTGTAACCAAATGGAGAAACATTTCCATGATCTCTCTGAAAAGAGATTGATATGGCTAATTCACTGCCATTACTATTAGGGAAAAGAAAAAGAAAAAGATAATCAAGGCACAT
>NW_007904903.1:0-501 GCF_000696425.1 Galeopterus variegatus
TCAAAGCTGAGGAGATACAGAGCCAACCATCCTTAGAGAATTTACCACCCTGAGTGTACACATTATGGAGAAAAGGCTGAAAATCAATTATCTTAATTATTATCTCATGAAATTAAAAACAGAATAGCTACGAAGCTCATATAAAGTATGAGAAGGAAAATAATGGTAAGAGTTGAAATTCATTAAATGGAAAACGATAATATAATAAGGAAAATTAATAAGGACAAAGATTTTTCTTCGAAAATAACAATAAAGTTCATAAACCACTAGCAGAAATGACCAAAAAAAGAGAAAAAGACACGCAAACAAAACCACAAAAATGTAATAGTGTTATAATTTAAGAGTATGGAATCCTATGAGAGGAATAAGTATGTAGCCACTGGGAGATATCTCAAGGATAACTTGGGTTCTAAGAATTTCTCTTTCCTGAACTGGGTGGTGGTTGCACAGGTATATGTTTTTATTTGATAAAAATTTATTGAGCTAAACATTTTTTTTTTT
>NW_007904904.1:0-501 GCF_000696425.1 Galeopterus variegatus
TTCATACAATGTAGTGACGTGAGCGGAAGGCTGAGTTTTAGCTTGTTCCACTGGTAATATTTGAACCCCTAGTCTATGTCAGTGCTCTCTGAAGGCTACAGGTGCAGAAGTAAGGCAAATCCCATCTGCTCCCATAAGTGTCACATCAAGGGAGACAATTGGGTACATTCTCAATTACTTTAAAATAAGTATAGTGAGTTCTTCAAAAGAGTACCAAGAGAAAAAGCTTATGGAAAATTTAATCCAATCCAAGTGTCTGTTTATTGTAAACATTATTCATGTTGCAGAAGACAAATAATGGAAGCTACACAACATAAAAATCATTATAATAATATTTTATGTTACATGATGTACAAACTTTCTTAATGAAAGCATTTCATGTGTTGTGCATGCATGGGCAAGGGTAGCCTTGGTTTAGCCACTATCATTGTTTTGTCCAATACTTTCCATATTTCTGACATTGGGAAAGACACTGGGATTATGGAAATGCATCAGTCACAA
>NW_007904905.1:0-501 GCF_000696425.1 Galeopterus variegatus
TAATCCTCATGTACACAATTCCTTCTGAGACTACAAAAGCGCATCCTTGTCCAGCTGCCATCCCCCCTCTAGGCTTGCTTTTGGCTAAACTCCGCTGCTTCTGAAGATGTAATTTAGCATTTCAGTTTAAAAGGCAAAAGTCTAATGAGTGATCCTCAGTGGTGATAAACAGAACCCTCACCCTTCCAACCATAATGTCCACAAATAGGATAAGAGAAAGCAGAGGTAGTCAGAATGCCAGTGAAGGGGGAAAAAGTGACTTAGTAGGCAGAAATTTCAGGTTATCCTTTTAATCAAAGGATAGTTTATTGATGATTTTGACATGAATCAAGCTTTCTCATATCTATGCTTTATCCAAGTTGAATCACAAGGGTTTAACATGGCTCCAGTGACTTCTGATGACAATGATGATGGTGGCCAAGGAATCAGACACTTTTTCCACAATCCTTCCTTTCTTCCAACCTGCCTTGTCTCCCACCTTTCTACCAGGAGAGAAAGCCA
>NW_007904906.1:0-501 GCF_000696425.1 Galeopterus variegatus
ATAAAGGGTATGACAGGAGATTTTTACCCAAACATTTTTTAAGATGCTGTAAATTACAACTGACACAAATGGCCGCTACCACATTTCAGAACAAGATGATCTGGGCATAAAGAAATTTAGTTATGAAGACTTCCATGTGTCAAATGCAATCAGAGCCTGGGGGAATTAAGGGGATGGCAGATTTTGAATAAAAAAATAAATGGGATTGTTAAATACAAGTACCAGGTGAGCACTGATTTCTGAGTTATTTGTATAATTTTTGTCATTATGTAAACTGTAAAATAGGCTGGCTGCTGACCAGAACCTGCAGCTGTGTAGAGGAGACTTCTTTGCATTAGCACCAGAAAATAAAGAATGATAGGCTTAAAGTCTTTTATGGTTTTATACATGAAAGGGAAAATAAAATTTTTTTTTTCTTTTTTGTCATTTTACTGACCGGCAACGGGATCGCAACCCTCAGTGCTGCGCCCGCCCCGCGCTCAACCAGTGAGCGGGAACCGG
>NW_007904907.1:0-501 GCF_000696425.1 Galeopterus variegatus
CCAGCATAACAACATAAATGTACTTAGCACTACTGAATTGCACACTTAGAAATAGTGAAGATGGTGGGTTCGGATCCCCTTACAGGCCCCCTGACCCCCTCCCCAAAAAAGTTAAGACAGTAAATTTTATGTTTTTTTTTCCTTATCTACAATTAAAAAGAAGACATTATTAGGACAATTGAAATTTGAACAGACTGTAGATTAGATAATAATATTGTATCAATGTTCAATTTCCTGAGTTTTATAATTGGACTTTGGATATGTAAGAGTATGTCTTTATTCTTAAGAAATACATGCTGAAAGTACTTGAGGTAAAGGGGGATAAAATGGTAAAAAATGAGCCAATATATGGGGTAATGCAGAGATTATTGATGAGTTTTCAAATTGGCCTTCAGCTTACTAGGAGCCAGGGGGCGAGGAGTCAATTTCGTTTCTAGTTGTTTATCCTTACACAGGCAAAGTAATGTAAATAATCCCCTATTGTTGAATTTATAGGGCAGT
>NW_007904908.1:0-501 GCF_000696425.1 Galeopterus variegatus
TCAGTCCTCTTTCTGTGCTATACTTTTCCTCACACATCATTTGTTTATATGTCTGTTTGTGACCGACTTTCCCACTAGAAGGTAAGTTCCTGAGTCCAGGGACTTTTTCTATTTTATTTAATAGTGCCCATGAATTAATAGACATTTACTAATAGGCATTAATTAATACTTTCTAGTTATTTAACACTTTAAAATAGTGTCTGGATTTTAGTAGAAATGTGATAAGTATATGATTAATTATTGAGATATATGAACTTGTCATTCTTCCTCATGGTTAATCATTAGGAACTAGCTTAGACCCAGTGCCTCAGAATAGTCAGAAAGACTCGTATGTATGTCCCTATTCTATGTTCCAGGTATCTGTTATACTTTTAACTTCCACTGGGATAGTGATTTGTTAGGAGCTTTAGGTATGCACTATTCTAAGTCTTATTAATGATGATGACCAGGTTTTGCTTGTTTTGGCAAGCTCTGCTTTGTTTTGGCATCATCTATCTATCT
>NW_007904909.1:0-501 GCF_000696425.1 Galeopterus variegatus
TAATCATGTCCAGAAAGCCATTATAAGAGAGAGGTAGGAGGGTGAGAGAGAAATGTAACAACGGGAGCCCAGTTTGGAATGATGTGCTTTGAAGACTGCAGAAGGGGCCACAAGCAAAATAATTCAGGCAACTTCCAGAAGCCAGGAAAGGAAAGGGGAATACAGCCTTGAAAATAAATGCAGTCTGGCATACAGCTTGATTTTATGACTTGTACCCTCCTCCAGAACCATAGATAATAAATTTGTGTTGTTTAAAGTCACTAGGTTTGTGGTAATTGGTTACAGCAGCAACAGGAAACTAACTACTGTGGCATACATGTGTACACTAAATAATAACCATAGCTGTTTGCAGAAGTCTTATTTTTTTTTTTAAGCTATAGTCAACCATTCAGGATGTTCAGATAGTTTTTTTTTATGTCAGATAGTTTTTCAAAGAGTGACCAGCAATACTACCTGTATCCATTACATTTTATTATATTACATTCATTTTTAACATGTTTT
>NW_007904910.1:0-501 GCF_000696425.1 Galeopterus variegatus
TCTGTTAAACCTTTGGTTGGAAAATCTCTTTTATATTGAAGACCTTGAGCTAGGAAATATCGCTCAGCTCACCAAATTCAGGATTTTTGTCAGTCAGTGAATTCCCACATTTACAATCCTTCCATCCTCACATTTCCTGGAATAAGTTAAATTTAGCCAATTTGAATATTAAAATGTAATTTAAGTGTTCTAGCCAAATTAATCCCATTTAATTACATAAATAACCTTTTTCTACTAAACCACCAAAAAAAATTGGCATCCCATACAAACAAAACCAAAAAATCATAATTTAATTCCATAGTAAATGAAATATTAAAAAGTGAGCACTAGTAAACAGCGTTTCAAATCTTTGAACTAAATGATATCGAATCATAAGCAACAACAATGGAATCTTACTAGTGATGAGTACAGCTCTGGTTATTACAGCTCGTTTTCTTTTGATTTCAAATAATAGATACCAGTTCTGCAGTTCTGGTTTGCTTAAAAATAAGAGACATACCC
>NW_007904911.1:0-501 GCF_000696425.1 Galeopterus variegatus
TAAGCATCAAAGGCGAGATGGGGTCTTGAAATGAGAAAATAAGTTACTTTTGTCTATAACAATGGCTCTCAACTGGGGTGATCCTGCCCCCACAGGACACTGGCCCATGTCTGGCAACATTTGCGGTTGTCACAACTGGGGGAGCTCCTGGAATAGAGTGGGTGGAGGCCAGGGACGCTGCTCAGCACCTGCAGTGCCCAGGACGCCCCACCACGGAGGACGATCGGCCCCAAATGTCCACAGTGGTAATAGTGAGAAACCAGATGTATCACATAAACTCAAATTGTGACGCTCATAAACTTAAAGAGCAGATAATCGTGGCCCAGTGGTTCCTTCGTGGCCACTTCCAGAATGACTCTTTGTGGGGTACAGACACCTCTTACACAGATGCACTTGCTTCTTGACAAGCATCCAGAAGATCTGCATACCCTGGTGGCAGGTCCAGACAGAGTCTTTTTCCTTTTTAGTGTTTTCCTCACTTTTAACAGCATGCGGAAAAAA
>NW_007904912.1:0-501 GCF_000696425.1 Galeopterus variegatus
TTTATTTATTCATTTATTTGCTGCCACTTATTCAGGGCCATTTACTGTGCAGGGTCACTGACAAGCATGCTGTCATGAACATCTCACAACACTCCATTTCACAGATGAGAAAACTAATGCTGAGAGAACTCAGGCACTTACCCATGTTCACAAAAGTGATTGAAGAGTAGAAAACAGCCTCTTAACCAAGGTCTGTCTTACTCCAATGCCCCTGTACTTAAACATTACCCCACAGGGCATCCAGTGGCTGAAGGACCTTATCTTTGTCCTGTCACAGTTGGGGGTACAAAATAGGAGCTCAATAAATATCGATTATTGGAATAACTGTTTTCTAAACTATACTAACTTCGACTGCAGTTGTCTCTCCTCTGTTCCTTGTGTGCTGCTGGAGAGAATGTTACAAATGAAATAAAATGCACACCTGATCTTTTGTCAGCCAGTGAGAGCTTTTGCCTTGAACTTTTCCTTAGAAATTGGGTTTTGTCTTGAAAGCACCAAAGA
>NW_007904913.1:0-501 GCF_000696425.1 Galeopterus variegatus
AATAATTCAAAACATTTAACTTTACTTGTACATATTTATGGAGTACAGTGTGTTGTTTCAAAACACGCATATACTGTACAGTGATTCACTTAAGGTTGATACCATAGTTTCATACCCATTAGTCCACCACTTTTCTTCCTCCACCCCCTCACCCCCAACACCTGATTCTGCATATTTATAATAAAATTTGGAAAAATTTAAAGGTGATTTCCATCCATAGCTTTCTCCATTCCTCCTCACTAATAGAGTCCTTTCTCCTTTTATCTCATCTCTAAAAAAGTGAAACCCACATTAACCTGTTTGTTTTCTTGGATAACAGGTGAGCAGTATACCAGCATGAACAAGTATAGTCGATTCCCACTATTTGAGGCAGTTATATTGTATAAGTTCGCTGCCAGCACTGAATCAGCAAATACTGAACCATTGCTCCTACAGGAAATACAGGGTTAGGTTCCCGAGAGCCTCTGGTCCCAACATTTCTTCAACAAATCAATATGTAAT
>NW_007904914.1:0-501 GCF_000696425.1 Galeopterus variegatus
GGCCCGTGAGGAGCACGGCTATCCCTCTGCAATTTGCAAATTTGGATGTTTTCAGTCCCAAACCCAGCACCCCCTTCCCCATCACTGTGGGGGATGGTTAAGTGGTTCACAAGCTGGGCTCTGGTTTGCACACCAGCCTGGAGTTTCTAGAGCACCCGCTCTGCAAAAAAAGGCTTTCAACACAGCAGTGACCCCTGCTGTACAGAATGTCTTGCTCCAGGGTTAGAAATGGTAGGACTTGGCCCAAAATTTCAGGGTATGTGGCTCTGCACTGGCCACACACACCTTCATGCTCACACAAGAAGATGGCCTGACAGATTCAACCAATGTATATAAAATCAGAAAATGGTATGTTACCATGCAAAACAGTATGTTACCAGACAAAGTCCGTCTATGCAGGTATACGCTGGGGTTTCTATGATTCATAACAAGTGTGAAAGTCCTTTCAGACCGTCTATAGATTTTCCGGAAAAATGCAAAGGCACAGAATCATGGTCTGAA
>NW_007904915.1:0-501 GCF_000696425.1 Galeopterus variegatus
CCACCACACTCTAACCAACTGAGTTAACCAGTCAGTCTCCAGGTACCAACTTTCCAAGGCTAGGTTGGCCACTTCTCTTTTGTGCCGCTGTAGCACTCTCTGCTTTCCCTTCACGTGACTTTTCCTGCCTCATACGAACATCAACTGTCTCTGACAGTCGGTAACACTAGGATGCAGTACATGCCTTCTATGTGCTGGTCTCTTCTAGGTACCGGTGGCACAGCAGTGAACAAGACCACAAAATCCATGCATCTCTAGAACATCTACTTTATTTGTAAAAGGCAAGATGGATAGATGCATGGATAGATAGGTAGACGAATGGGTAAATAGACGGATAGATGGATAGATGAATGGATAGGTGGACGATTGGATGGATGGACAGGGGGACAGATGGATGGATAGATGGGTGGATGGATGGGTATATGGATGGACAGATGGAAAGATGTGGAGGTGGATGGATAGATGGATGAATGAATGGGTAGATGGACAGATGGATGGATA
>NW_007904916.1:0-501 GCF_000696425.1 Galeopterus variegatus
AATTGACTACTGGGAAGCTGGCGGGGCATTCGTGCCGCTCCCTCCGGAAAGTCTCAGCTCCCGCATTGCACTCCCGCGTTGCACTCCCACGTTGAGCTCCCGCAACAGTCTCTGCAGCCAGAGCCACCCTGGCCGCCTCTTGCTGCCCCTGGCGCTCTGGCTCCTGTTCGCACCACAGCCTGCTCAGTCTCTCTTCAGCTCGCGGTTCCAGCAGCGCCCGGGCCGGAGAGAGGACAGCCCCCTCCCTGGCAGATACTGCTGTTGCCAGACCCTGAGTCCCAGTGGAGGGGCTGCGCAGCCTGGCCTGGCACTGAGGGCAGCAGCTGTGGTGGCCGGGCGCTGAGTGGCAGCTGCTCCCTGTGGCTTCTTCCCGGGGAGAATTTTATAAATTTCACAAAATGGCGCGCACTCCAAAGCTCAGTGCACGTATTATGAGAGTCCCCTTCAAGGTCTCAGCAATCCTTCAGAGAAATCCACCTGGGTAGTAACAGCTACCCCCGG
>NW_007904917.1:0-501 GCF_000696425.1 Galeopterus variegatus
ATCAGTGTCAAAATAGTCATTCTACACTAGAAACATACCCTCCTGATTTTATGTAATTCAGGTTTTTTTTTAAGAAAACCTAAAGTTTATAACCTGTATTTTACAAGTAATAACAATAGGCCAAAAAAAAAAAATCTATTGAAGAATGATGGAAAGTGGTGCTGAATTTTGAATAGTAATTATTGTACAATTCCAATAAATGCTCTAATATTAGTTCTTGAAACCCAAGAACTAATTGGTGACAGTGGAACAAATTGGTGATAATAACTTGAAACAAATTGAAAGTTTAAACTAAATAGACTTTGGGCCTAATTCAGTAAGGTTCTTCCAAATGTGTAGACTTTGGGCCTAATTCGGTAAGGTTCTTCCAAATGTGGCCCATGAGTTTATGTAATCCTAAAGAAGTTTGGGACAAAAATGACATTATCCTGTTAACCAGTACATGGGAACCAATCACAGCCATCTTAGCCAGTCTCTGCTGACCTCAGCACAAAAGAGCAG
>NW_007904918.1:0-501 GCF_000696425.1 Galeopterus variegatus
AAAATGGGCAAAGGTGCTGAACAGGCATTTCTCAAAGAAAGATATACAAATGGCCAACAGATACATGAAAAATGTTCAACATCACTCAGCATTTGGGAAATGCAAATCAAAACCACTTTGAGATACCATCTCACTCCAGTTTGGATGGCTGATATCCAAAAGTCTGTGAATGATAAATGCTTGTGTGGTTGTGGAGAAAAAGGAACTCTCATACACTGTTGCTGGGACTGCAAAATGGTGCAGCCTTATGGAAAATGGTATGGAGGTTCCTCAAACAATTACAGATAAATCTACCATACACTGTTGGGTTTCTACCCAGAGGAATGGAAATCATCATGTTGAAGGGATACCTGTACTCCCATGTTTATTGCAGTACTATTTACAATATCCAAGAGTTGGAACCAGCCCAAATGTCCATCATCAGATGAGTGAATACGGAGAATGTGGTATATCTACACAATGGAATACTACTCTGCTATAAAAAAGAATGAAATGCTACCA
>NW_007904919.1:0-501 GCF_000696425.1 Galeopterus variegatus
GCTTATCCTTGAACAATTCGCTTAGCCTTTCTAAATTTCAATTCCTCCATTTGTAAAATGGAAATGGTCATAATAGTAATGAACCTACAGCTTTGTTTGCAGAATTGAACACAGCAGTGTGCATGAAGAATTCTTAAACCGTGAATACCACATGACTGTTACTTAAAGTTAGTTGTACTTTTTAGTAGTAGCTCAAATCAGAGCACAACCTACTAGTTAACAAGTGATTGATTGGACCAGTCAATTGATTGGACTGAATAGGAAACAGAAGCCTTTTCACAAATTTACAAGTATGATTTGGTCTTCTCTAGCTGACTCAGTTATTAAACCTTAAACTTGAATCAGATTGAGAGATGTATAAGAAGAAATCCAAGTGAAGAAGCTGTGCAAAAGAGCATTTTTTGGAGGTATAGAATGAAAGGTAAGTAGGAGATTCTACCAGTTCAAAGAATAAATGTCCTAATTATTGAAGTTTGAATCTTTATGCTACCAAATAAAGCA
>NW_007904920.1:0-501 GCF_000696425.1 Galeopterus variegatus
GAGCAGCTGATCTTCTAGAATGCAAATAACTCTCAAAATCTAAAGAAGCTGAGAAAGTTCCTTTCAAACACATGAGCAGAGGCTTGCTGCACCGTTAGGGCACGATCTCTTCTGCACCCTTTTTATACTAAATTAGGTAAAATTTCGTTTTTCCTTAACTGTCAACAATAGCAAGGCTCAATTTTCTACCAGAGATTAGATCCAGCATTCCAGGGCAAAAGAAGGGAGGGTGCAAAATCCCATCACTTCTAACTAGCAGTATTTTTAACGAGCCACCAAATTTCTGTATCTGAATTCCTTCCCTCTCACCCCCGGATTCCTAAATCAATTGATTTGCAGGTTACGCAATCTTAGAAATTAGGGAAGTTTAGAGATCATCCGGGCCAACTTTCACACTTTAGAGAAGAGACAGGAAGCCCAGCAAGCATCTTTCCTAAGGTTACATGGTGAGTAGTAGTCCTCCCCCACATCCCACCCCCACCCCCACCCCGTTTCCCTCTC
>NW_007904921.1:0-501 GCF_000696425.1 Galeopterus variegatus
TTCTTTTTCACAGCTTTCCTTTTCTACCCAGCACACGTGAGGAAAGGCATGAGGGCGTCTGGTCAGGGTACCTCTGTGGGTTCCAGCATTGAGGTGCCACCTCTTTCCCAAGCATATAGCAATGCACCGTAAAATATGAAGACAGAAAATGTAAAAATCACAGCTGAGCTCAAATACGAAGGGCAAAATGCTTAAGATTTTCTTACAACACGGTCATGCATACCTGGGTTTTCATAGTATTATCCTAAATATACACCTGCATAGTTAAAATGAAAAGACACACACAACTTTTAGAAAAACACGAATTTTTGGACACAGCAGTAAAGCTGGTCTTCTGGCAATGAGGCAGAACACGAAGTTTTGGACACAGCAATAAAGCTGGTCTTCTGGCAATGAGGCAAGTTACAGGGTCATTTCCCTTCAGTGGCTCCCAACTCCCTTCCCAGGGCCTGTAAGGCCCGACACAGTCTGCCCCTTCCTGCTGCTCTAGGCGACTCCTTC
>NW_007904922.1:0-501 GCF_000696425.1 Galeopterus variegatus
AAAAATAGTGGAATGACAGACATGAGCTTAAAATACCAATAATCACATTTAATGTAAAGGGGCACACTGAGATTCCAAGACGAGTATTACTAGTCTCTATGTCCTAAACACGGTTTCAGTAGATAGTAAAACTTCAGTATGCATAAATGTATGAGTAGAGTCTCACGCCAAGAATTGCAGCAGTATACAATCCTATGCAATCCAAACGTTTTATGTTCTAAATAATAGCTCATATTAAAGCTTCTCTATGAGATTTAATTTTGTTAAACTAGAAAAAGCCTATGATGCATTTTTTTGACTAATGAAGCTAATTTTAGTAAAATAATACACACTATCGAGATTTGAATATTAGCAAATGTCAAATAATTCTAATAAAGTATAACCTGGTTCTCCAAAAAAATAGTGCTTTATTGTGTAAAGTTTATGTACATATGAATGACAAATGGCCCCAAACACTAACTGTGCTGTCACTGCTCAGTATCCTGGGGCTGGGGGCTCCTG
>NW_007904923.1:0-501 GCF_000696425.1 Galeopterus variegatus
CCCCAACCTGACTTAAGGCGAGGGCACCTGATTAAATTATTCTATTTTCCCAACACTGGTCCACTTTTAACTGGACCACTGCCACCTCTTGGTAACCACTGCTTTGATTGTGCTTTGTCTTCAGGATCATGCTGGTAAAGATGTGTTTCATCTCCTGTTACAATTCTTCAAAGAATGCTTCAGGATCTCGATCCCACTGGTTTAAATTTCCAACTGAAGCTCTGCTCTTTTCTGCAGCTGGTCTAGGAGCAACAATTTTGGCATTCATTGAGCAGAAAGTTTGCTCAACTGCAGTTTTTCAGTCAGAATTGTGTAAACTGAACCAATTGAGATGTCTATGGTGTTAGCTATTGTTTCCACTGTTAATCATCCATTCTTTTCAATTAGGACACAAACAAGATTTTTTTTTTCTCACAAATTGATGTGGATGGTCAGATGCTACAGGCTTTCTCTTAAACACCATCGTGTGCCTTAAAACAATCTATCAATTTGTAAACTGCT
>NW_007904924.1:0-501 GCF_000696425.1 Galeopterus variegatus
TGATAAATAGAAAGTAGGCATTTCTATAGACATGCCATAGAAAGACTGTGAATTCACTATTCGATAGTTGCAGCATTTCATAAATATGTCCAGGAGATCAATCTTGAAAATTGTGTGGCTCTTATCTTACTAATTCTTCTATATGTTTTCTATGTTAATCATTGAAACATGCGAAAGTTTCCCACAATGATATTAAATTTGTCAATTTGTTCTGCTGGTACTTTTAATCTTTTAAATTTATTTTATTTATTTTTTGTTTGTTAGATTTATAGAAGTTTGGAATTGCTATATCTTTCTGATGAATTATTGAATTATTCTATATATCTCCTTTCTATCCCAGTTCTTTTTCTTAATGTCTTCTCCACCCCCACCCAACATTAACATAACTATTCTATATTTCTTTTGGTTAATATTTCTCTGATACATATTTTCCCAGCATTGCACTTGCTTTTGCCAGGCATCCCAGGGGCATCTCTGGTTTGGGGACAATTTTTTTTTTTT
>NW_007904925.1:0-501 GCF_000696425.1 Galeopterus variegatus
TTTTCTTTGAGCTATCCTCTGCCTTTGGTCTGATTCTGTTGTGTCATTCAGGTGTAATGGGTTTGTATCCATCTTACCTACAGCAGGTATATCTGTGTCCATAAGGATTACACATAGAAAGTGAATAACACATGACTCACAGTCATCCCCACTCTAACCTGCTTTGAGTACAGTACTGTAACTATATATGTCAGTACATATCAGGAGTTCTCAAAATAATAAACACACACATTGTTTTAATGCACCAATTTAAAAATATGTGTATTTAATTTTAAACAATCACCACTATTACATCATGACATAATCAGAAAGTCTAGGAAGTGTTGCAACCGTAAAAACACATTTTGGGAATCCAAAAGATCATAAATGGATAGTTATGTATGTGAATATGCATATTTCTGTAAAACACTCCTGTGCCTTACATTAGCACCAAACAAGGAATTACAACTTGCCTCACAAACTTGTCTGAGGTCTGCATAGAAAGAAGGTGCTAGGAAAAAA
>NW_007904926.1:0-501 GCF_000696425.1 Galeopterus variegatus
CTATTCATCTTCTTTGCCCATTTCTTAATTGGATTATTATTTATCTATATATTTATTTTTACTGTATGGTTGTTTGAGTTCTTTTTATATTCTGGATATTAATCTCTTGGCAGATGTATAGTTTGCAAATATTTTCTCCCCTTCCATACATTGTCTTTCCACTCTGTTGATTGTTTCCTTTGCTGTGCAGAAACAATGTAATTTTGATATAATCTCATTTGTTTATATTTTCTTTACTTGCTTGTGCTTTGGGGGTCTTCTGCATAATGTCTTCGTCCAATCCTACTTGCTGAAGTGTTTCCCCTATGTTTTCCATTAGTAATTTTATGGTTTTGGTCTTATATTTAAGTATTTAATCCATTTTGGGTTGATTTTGCTATGTGGTTAGAGGTACAAGTCCAGTTTCATTCTTCTGCATAGGGATGCCCACTTTTCACAGCACCATTTATTGAAGAGGCAGTCTTTCCCCCACTGTATGTTCTTGTTGATTTTGTCAAAGAT
>NW_007904927.1:0-501 GCF_000696425.1 Galeopterus variegatus
AGGCTGGCCTCTATAGTCTCAGGCTTTGGGTTGGCCTCAAAACCAAAGCAACCCTCATATACTTAGGCTTCAGGTCTGGCCCAGCACCAGGACAGCCCCTGAGGCTACAAGCACCAGGCCTACCCTTTCATTCCTAGGCTCTGGGCCAGCCCCTACTGCTCCAGGCTGTAGCTTGCTTCAACACCAGAACATCCCTGGAAGACCCAAGTTCCAGGCCTAGACCAGCACCAGGCAAGCCCCCATGGTCTTCAGGCTTCAGGCTGGCCTCCACAGTTCTAGGCACTAGGATGGTTCCTATTGACCCAGGATCTAGGCTCATCCAAGTGCCCAGCCAGCCCCTGTAGCTGTAGGCTCCAGTGAACCTATGGCCCAGGCCCACTGCAATAGACATCAGCATCAGGCTGGCTCCTGAAGACTTGGGACCAAGCCCAATCCCATGGCCATGGCTATACCTACCCAATTTCGAAGCCAGCACCAGTTAAGCTCTATGGACCCAGGCTT
>NW_007904928.1:0-500 GCF_000696425.1 Galeopterus variegatus
TAGTCTTTTCAACAAATAGTGCTGGAAGAACTGGACATCCACAGGCACAAAAGTGAATCCAGACACAGACCTTCCTCCTTTCACAAAAATTAACTCAAAATGGATCATAGACCTAAATGTAAAATGCAAAACAATAGAACTTATACAAGATAACAGAAGAAAATCTAGGTGACCTTGGGTTTGGCAATTAGTTTTTAGATACAATACCAAAAGCATGATTCAAAAAAGAAAAAATTGATAAGCTAGAATTCATTAATATTAAAAACTTCTGCTCTGCAAAAGACAATGTTAAGAGAATGAAAAGACAAGCCACAAGTAGAGAGAAAATATTTGCAAAACGCATATTTGATAAAGACTTGTATCGAAAATACACAAAAAACTCTTAAAACTCAACAATAAGAAAACAATCTAATTACAAAGTGGGTAAGAGATCTGAATTGACACCTCACCAAAAATATATTTACAGATAGTGAATGAACATATGAAAAGATGCTCAACAT
>NW_007904929.1:0-500 GCF_000696425.1 Galeopterus variegatus
CAGTGCTTGAATAAAGACATCTCATGTAGCTTGGCACTGGAAAATGACAGCGAGGCATGGAAGGGTGGATCCACGGAAGCACCTTCTCAATCCTTCTCCCTTCTGCTTGTTTCCTTCTCTCCTTCGTCTCCCTCCTTCCCCTCCCTTCCTTTGTTCCCTCCTTCCCCTCCCTTCCTTTGTTCCCTCCTTCCCTCTTCTTTTCCCTCTTTCTTTTTTATTATAAGGAGGTTAAAACTTTTTTGGGAAACATAGTTTTGCTAAGCAGAAAAAAATACTTGTATTTTATAAAAGTTTGTGAATTCTTAAACAGTAAACCTGCTTTTCTCAAAATTCTCCACAAGCTTAGCATTATGGATTATGTACAAAGTTTACATTCATGGATTGTTCATGTAATCCCTCTGAGAGCCAAGGGTTAGTGTTACTGTGCCCTGGGTTCTATGTGCAGTGGCTAAGGGTACTGCTTTTCTTGATTTAATTTTCAGAACAAGAATTGTCTTTCA
>NW_007904930.1:0-500 GCF_000696425.1 Galeopterus variegatus
TGCAATCCCGTTGCCGGTCCCCGGTCCGGTGCGGGGGCAACACTGAGGGTTGCAATCCGTTTGCCGGACACAGAAAAAGACAAAAGACAAAAAAAAAAAAAACATGAATGGATAAAGAAAATATGGTATGTATAAAAAATAGTATACTACTGACCCATAGGAAAAATGAAATCCTGTCATCTGCAGCAACATGGATGAGCCTGGAAGACATTACTTTAAGTGAAATAAGTCAGGCACGAAAAGATAAATACTGCATGATTTCGCTTATATGTGGAATGAAAAAATACCAAAATGAACTCATAGAAGTAGAAAGTAGAATGGTGGTTATTAGAGGCTGGGAAGGGGAAAGGGAAAAGGCGATAGAGAGGTGTTGATTAATGGACACAAAATTACAGCTGGACAGGAAAAATAAGTTCTAGTGGTAGACAATAGTATTAACCATCTATAATTAACAATAATTTACTGTATGTTCTCAAATGGATAGAAAAAAGGAGATCAAA
>NW_007904931.1:0-500 GCF_000696425.1 Galeopterus variegatus
AGGACATGAGGTATTTTTCCCTCTGTACCTGGCTTATTTCACTGAACATAATTTTCTCCAAACTCATCCATGTTGCTGCAAATGGCAAAATTTCATTTTTTTAATGGCAGAGTTGTGTTCCATGGCATATATATACCACAGTTTCCTTATCCAATCATCCATCGACGGACATTTAGGTTGGTTCCATGTCTTGGCTGTTGTAAACAGAGCTGTGATGAACCTGGGAGTGCAGGTATCCCTTCAACATGATGATTTCCATTCTTTTGGGTATATACCTAGAAATGGGATTGCTGGATTGTATGGTAGATCTATCTCTGGTTGTTTGAGAAACCTCCATACTGTTTTCCATAGTGGCTGTACTAATTTACAGTCCTACCAACAGTGTAGAAGTATTCCCTTCTCTCCACACCCTTGCCAGCATTTGTTATTCTCTGTAAAACCTTGCAGTTTCAAATATTGACCTTGTGGAGGACTGGAAACTTCCCTCAGGCTATAAGTCT
>NW_007904932.1:0-500 GCF_000696425.1 Galeopterus variegatus
CGCCATGATGGAGTAAAAAGAATGTACTCTCTCACCTTAAGCAATTAAAACCTGAAAAAAAATATACAAAGCAACACTTTTTAGTCATTAGACAATTGGCAGCACAAAACAGTGACCCTGAGAGAAGAGAAACAAACGAGATGAAGTCAGCACAAGTGTCCCAGCTCACTGTCTGCAGAGAGTTTCCAGGTGACAGCGTCTGGAGAAGCAATCCAAACTGATCATGGCTGTCTACCTGAGTTGAGGAGGCAGAAGACAAAATTCTGGGAGGCCAAGGTGGCTAGTATTTGTGGAACAGAATATTGTAGAGCAGCAAGCTGCACAGACAAACTCAACTCAGTAGAACTTCAGAGGGTACTCGGAGTTTTCAGCTGAGTACTTAAGGGCACATATGTACAAGAAAACTACTGAAGCTAGAGAATGAATCACCAGACAGGAGTAGCTGAAAAATTACTGGTGTTCACACATGGCAGAGAATAGTTTGTGTGCCCACCAGCCAC
>NW_007904933.1:0-500 GCF_000696425.1 Galeopterus variegatus
CAGCAGGAAATGCTGCTGTCATTAGAGTGAGATATCAACTGCAATCCATATGCTAAAATACCGATATGTTTTTATGAGAGGAAAATGCCAATGAGATGCTACTAATTCTTACCCTCTTCAACCAGTGAAGTCATAGGAAGAACTATGCCAATCTGGAATGACTTGAAAACAACGCTGTAGGCCACTTTTGCACAAGAGAACAAAAACTACATCCAAGACTACTAGAAGAATTTTGAAGGATAAGAAGCAAGACATGTATTTGCTAGTCCAAAGATATTCAGATCTTAACTAATTAGTAATAAATTACAAGTTTTTAGGTAATTTAAAGTTAAGTATTTCTTTTTGTCTGACTTTCTTTATCAAAACAATAACCTCCATATGTTGCTCTGAGTATAAAACAACAGCAAGTTAAATCAGTATAGACAGAGTAATATATAAGAAAACATAGAGAGGTGTATGTATGGACATATACATATATGATATATATACACACATATACA
>NW_007904934.1:0-500 GCF_000696425.1 Galeopterus variegatus
CTATCTGGCCTCCTTAAGAGTTACTGCAGAAAAAAATAAAACAAATTAAGTAATTCATGTTATTTTTTTTTAATTACAAGGTGCTATACAAATACAAAATATTCCTAGAGCAAATATTTAATTTGATCGGTTGTAACTTTTTAAGATCATTGTAAAAATATGAAACAGATGTAACCAAGCCCTCATTTCTTTCCACTGGAATTAGAAACAACAACAACAAAATCAATCACAGAACTTAAAGCTTCTTGGAGAACCTCGCAAAACTCGAGTAAAAGAACTGTAAATCTGGAAGGTTCTTAGGAATTCTTCATCCCCGTCTTTACAGGGAACCTGGAAGGTTCTTAGGAATTATTCATCCCCGTCTTTACAGGGAAGGACTCTGAAACTCGGAGATATCATGGGACCGCTAGTGGTCACTAAGTTGGAACATGTGTAAGAACTAGGCCTCTGGATTTCTGTCTGATGCTCCTTATAATAAACCAGACTAAGTCTAGATTAGA
>NW_007904935.1:0-500 GCF_000696425.1 Galeopterus variegatus
GGAAAGCTACTGTCGGTGGGAGCCTGGCATGTGCTGAGCTCTGGCAGGATCCTTGCGCATGTGGGGTCTCATCGCCACAGGCTGGTTTGCAGGTGGAGAGCTGAGGGTCAGAAGAGCCCAGCAAAGAGCGTGGGGACACACAGCATTTAGAGGTGGCCCATGTTTGGAGGTTACGCTAGTTGCACTGTGCCCCGGTCCTCTGCACAGAACTTTCACGCTAACACATGCTTTGCACCCGGCTGGGATGGGTGCTTCAATGTGCCTTTGTCACTTGATCCTCAGAGCCACTTTGCGAGGCTGTGGTCCCTGCAACACTATGAGAAAGGCAATCCTGGCTCCATGATCCCACAACTGCCAGAGCTGGGGGCAATCCCAGGCTGCCCACCCGAAGCCTGCATTTTCCCTCTTCCCAGACTACTCTCTGATCTCCTGCTTCCCTGTCTTTCTGATCCTTCCCAGTCTGGGGGACATGAGTGGGAGAAAGGTTTCCCGGGGGGGGG
>NW_007904936.1:0-500 GCF_000696425.1 Galeopterus variegatus
AAGTAAATATGTATATACAAACACAGAGGTATAATTTTCCTACTATGAAATTCACATATCTTAAGTGTAGAGTTGAATTCATTTTGTCAAATACATAAACCCTTTATAAATTTGTTACCATGTCAGCAGTAAAATTATGTCCTTTTGCCCTTAGAGATTGCCTCTGCTGGTCCATATATGTTATCTGGGTACAACATATCTTCATTGTCAAGAGATTGATGTTCTGTCTATAAACACTGCAATAGTGCTTACTGTTTCTAATACTGAACAACGAATTTCAAAAGAAGTACTGTTTTCCAAAGTGTGTTATAAACTTTGATTCCCCAAGGAGACTTTTTTTGCTTCTCTGAATGACATAAGAAACTTGACATAGGCCTGTGGCAGGTTCAGCTTTTGGGTTGAGTGGTGTAATTATTGTCTAAGGATGGAGAATTCCTCACTTAGGTTAATAAAATAGCTACCTAAACAGAGCACAGATGAATAGGGACTGAGAAAAACAT
>NW_007904937.1:0-500 GCF_000696425.1 Galeopterus variegatus
TTGGATCTAAGTAAACTCATCACACCAAGCTAATCGATCTAAGTAAACTAGTCAGACCAAGCACATTTATCTAAGTAAACTCATCAGACTGAGCTCATCGGTCTAAGTAAACTCATCAGACCGAGATCATCGATCTACATAAACTCATCAGACCAAGATGATCGATCTAATTAAACTCAACAAACCAAGCACATTGGTCTAAGTAAAGTCATCAGACCTAGATGTTCGATCTAAGTAAACTCATCAGACCAAGATGATCAATCTAATTAAACTCAACAAACCAAGCACTTTGGTCTAAGTAAAGTCATCAGACCTAGATGTTCGATCTAAGTAAACTCATCAGACCAAGCACATCGATCAAAGTAAACTCATGATTCCAAGCACATTGATCTAAGTAAACTCAAATGACCGATCTCATTGATCTAAATAAACTCATCACAAATGGAATACTACTCAGCTATAAAAACAAATGAAATACTGCCATTTGCAACAACATGGAT
>NW_007904938.1:0-500 GCF_000696425.1 Galeopterus variegatus
GCTGACAACACCAAGTCAAGGGTTAAGATCCCCTTACCGGTCATCTTTAAATAAATAAATAGATAGATAGATAAATAAATAAACAAATCAGTGAAGTTCCCTGTTTAAAGTGAACTTCTGTATATAAATGAAAGCATCCATATTTCTGTTGGGTAACCTTGAATCAGTACTGAGAGAGGTTACTCTGGTGGTTTTGACCTTGCACATATATACACTAGGGATTGAGGGCCATCTTTATCATGTGAGGGTATCTTGATCTGAGAAAGACCTGGGACTGGAAATCAAGAAGTTCTCATTTCTAAAATGAGTTACGGGTTGCTGAGGGGGTCATGAACAAATAATCACGTTCTCTCTATTCCTCTTTGTTCTTACTATTTATTATTTTTTACATTTTTTTTTCCTTTTTTTTTTTTTTTGTCCTTTTTTTGAGACCGGCCCTACCGCGCTCAGCCAGTGAGCGCTGTGAGCGCACCAGTCATCCCTATATAGGATCCAAACCC
>NW_007904939.1:0-500 GCF_000696425.1 Galeopterus variegatus
TCAGCCAGTGAGCACACCGGCCATTCCCATATAGGATCCGAACCCACGGCGGGAGCGCCACTGCGCACCCAAGCGCCGCACTCTCCCGAGTGTGCCACGGGGCCTACCCAGAAATTATCACCTTAAAATAACTATTGGTAGTTCCCAACTTAATTTTCTTGCCCTGAAGGTCCACTAGAATGATTATTCCTAGAGGTAGAAAGCAGGTATAGTTTGAAAGAGAAAAACCACTACCACAACCACCACCAACAGCACCAAATCTCTCCAGGTTTACATAGTTCATTTTTGACCTTCCACGATGATTCTATATTTCACCTATTCAGTCATACCTCTAATAAGAATTTACTGATTGTTTAACATGTGGAAAGTACTGTACTATGTTCAGGTTAAATACATATGTTATAGCTGATGAGGCCTGATTCAAAATGCTTAGGACTCCCATTCATATGAATACAATAAAACTTGGTGTTTGCCATTCAAAATGTTTAGAATTACATATG
>NW_007904940.1:0-500 GCF_000696425.1 Galeopterus variegatus
AGGATTTTTACTTTGATAAGGAATTTTGAACCCACCTAATCTAGTAAATATAACTGGTGAAAAAGTTACTTTCCATAATGGAGTCCAATCCTTTTCAGCAATTATGGTAACATCAGCCCCCAAATCTGTAATTAATTTTTGGTCAACAGATAATGTCAACAGTGGCTGAGTCTTTTCTAATCTTGGTATCCAAAACACATCAGGGGAAGCAAGAGGTTGAAGTTTAGATTTTGTTTCAGGAATTTTGTCCCAAACGTTTATGGCTGCTCTAGCTGTTTGGTCAAGCAACATGTCCATGCCAATTTGAACTTCATCTCGTAAATTTTTGAGTGAAATAGTATGTAAGGCTTCCTGATATTCTTGTAGCCATACAGTATATTGAGCAGGAGTAAAAACAGTTTTTCCAAGTGTTTCCCAATCCCAGGGGGTCATATTATATTCATTAGCAATTGATTCTAAGTATTTCTTAGTAAAAGTACTACATAAACCATTTTCTGTTA
>NW_007904941.1:0-500 GCF_000696425.1 Galeopterus variegatus
GTAAATTAGTGCAGCCATTATAGAAAACAGTATGGAGTTTTCTCAAACAACTGCAGATAGAGCTGCCACACAATACAGCAATTTCAATTGTGGCTATATACCCAAAGGAATGGAAATCATCATGTCAAAGAAATACCTGCACTCCCATGTTTATCACAGCCCTTTTCACAATAGCCAAGAGTTGCAAACAACCTAAATGTCTATTGAGAACAACTGGATAAGGAAAATGTGGTATATATGCACAATGGAGTACCATCTAACCATTAAAATAATGAAATTCTGCCATTCACAGCAACATGGATGAGCTTGGAGAAAATTCTGTTAAGAGAAATAATCCAGGCACATAAAGAGAAACTGTATAGAGAAAATTATGTTAAGAGAAATAATCCAGGCACATAAAGAGAAACTGTATGTCCTCACTCATAAATGGGAGCTAAAAAAGAAAGAAAGAAAAAAAAGGAGAGAGAGAGAGAGAGAGAGAGAGAGAGAGAGAGAGAGAG
>NW_007904942.1:0-500 GCF_000696425.1 Galeopterus variegatus
GTTGTTGAGTATTAAACAAACAAACAAACAAAATACATGTCAGGGTTTAGAACAGTGCTTCACTCACCATAAACTAACTTTCTATCTCATCTGTCTGTCTGTCTGTCTGTCTGTCTCTTTGTCTATCAATGTATCCATCCATTCACCCATCTCCATTGTTATAATCACACCATTACAATGCCTCTTGCACGCAGCTCTCTATTTGTGCTTTCATAGAGTTCCAGCCCTTTTCTTTTCTTACCTTATACACCTGGAGTCTGGAGTCCTGCATGAACTACCTTATACACCTGGCTGCGATTCCTCTCCTCCTCCAGACTTAAGGTAAAATACAAGAATTCAACGTTTTCTGCAATCCAGTTCCAAACTGACATTTTGGCCCATCTCCCATGATGTGACTTGTTAACTAATTCTCAGGATCATTACCTTCAGCTTTTGCAATTTTTTTTTTCCTCTGAGTGGTTTTAACATGATACCTTAAAAACAAAATAGAGGAAATGTAC
>NW_007904943.1:0-500 GCF_000696425.1 Galeopterus variegatus
GCAGGAACAAGATTAAAGTACTGAAAAAACAGAGGAGTTTTTTTTTAAGATTTTTTTTTTTACCTTTAAAAGCAATATATTTTTACTTACCCAATTTTGAAAACATTTTAAATAGCTTACAATAAGACACCATCAAACTGTAAGAAAGAGCAGACGTAAGTGTATGTATGATGCACACACATGCATATGTGTGGGGGGGATGGCCAAAGAATACATAATTTGGGTGAAATAAAAACCTCTAAGAATGATCACTGAAAGTGATTTAGATCTGAGTTTCCTGTAATAGTTTTCATTTTCCTTATTTATTTCCTCCCAAAAAACCTTCAATTGAGGTGTAACTAAAGATTCTCTTTTTATCTCCCCTCTAATCCTGTCACATCTTCCTGCACACCAGCCTGAGGACCGTGGAGCAAGATCGTGGCCATTGGAGCTGGAAGGTTCCTTAGACATCACAAGTCTGACCTTCCAGTTGACAGAGGGACCCCCAGAGTCCCAGACAG
>NW_007904944.1:0-500 GCF_000696425.1 Galeopterus variegatus
TGTGGAAATGGGTCAATTCTATTCTTTTTCCTTTGTTGTGCAAAATATGTAAGTTTTTTTTAAAATATAAATTTATCTAAACTGGCTGCTTACATAGCCTCAATCTGTCAGTTTGACTTTAAACTCCTCAATTTACCATTTGCTACAGATTTTTTTAAAAAGTTAGGTTATTTGCATATTATGTTTGTTTTTTTAATTGAGGTTTTATCCTCCAGTTGAACCAATTATTTTTAAATCTGGATGAGGGTGGTGGGAGAGGGAGGCCTGGAGGGTTGTAGACTTTTGTAGCTATGCTTTCCACCTTCACTGGGGCAGCTCTAAAAAGAGGAGAAGCCAATACCAAATGTACACAATCCAGTTATACTCCAGAGACAGCTAGGAGACTCCTCTCAGAACCCTGAATATCTATGGGATAGATTTTGACAAAAAAAATTTTTTTAACTCTGTTATGACACTGCTAAATATTTTGGAGAAAAAAATCAGGCGTGAGTATTAAAAGG
>NW_007904945.1:0-500 GCF_000696425.1 Galeopterus variegatus
TGGTGAGAGCACTTTAAGATCCACTCTCTTAGCAAATCTCCAGTGTGCAATACAGGACTGTTCACTGTAGCCGCCTGGCTGCACATGAGTTCTCCGGAGCTCACTCATCCTGCACGGCTGAAGCTCTGACCACCGTCCCCATGTTTCCCTCACCCCCCGTCACCCCCAGCCCCTGTCACCCACCACGCTCCTCTCCCTTCCTAGGAGTCTGGCATTTCTAGACTGCTACCACTGTTTTTAATTTCACCTTTCAAAGCCCTAAGCACTGAACAGATTCGAACTGAAATAAAATTACAGATATGCATTTTTTCTTTTACCTTCAAATGTTCCATTTTCTTTTCCCTTGTCTCTCCCTCCCCCCATTTAAGCAGATCTGTAGCCTTGAGCTAAAGAGGAGGAATGAGGCAGGGCAAGAATTGTCAATCAATCCATCAAATAAAAGTCTAGGTCCTTAGAACACCAGAAGGGGCTCACGGCATGGACGAAACATTTTGAGAAAT
>NW_007904946.1:0-500 GCF_000696425.1 Galeopterus variegatus
GACTCGGTAGTTGACTGGCTTCAATGTCTACAGTCATCCTCCATGTTATGATAATGGATGAAAAGGAAAGAGGAAAAGAGAAAAGGAAAGCACGAGAGTGAAAGAGAGAGAACTGATTCCAAACTCAGATCAGATACATAAATGAATTTTAGGACTTTCTTCAATGAGGACAAAATACCTCAAAGACAGATTTCTTTGTCTCTGTTCCTTAACACTTTTCCCCAAAGGGTTACTGGGACAAACTTTTCTTTTGAAAAGATTGGTCACTTATTCCGAGCCAGCCAAGGATATCTGAACTCACTTATTCAGAGCCAGCCAAGGATATCTGAAGCATAGCCAAATCTTTGTATTTGATGCCCTTGTAATTCCATCCTTTAAACAATTAATATAGGATGTTACAATGTTAAACCTCGGGAGATTTGATTCTTTTTAAATTTATTTATTATTATTTTTTATTTTTAAGGATGGGCACCTGAGGCTTGTGGAAGAAGGGCTCCTCA
>NW_007904947.1:0-500 GCF_000696425.1 Galeopterus variegatus
GCCTCTGCCTAGAGCCAGTTAAGAGAGACAACTTCTTACATTAGAGCATGAATTATTAATAATAATAATTCAATAGCATGTTCCATTTATTGAGCATTTACTATATACTAGCAATGAGGTTAAGCCCTTTAAATTCATGATCACATTTAATCCTCACAAAAACTCTACGGGATATATCTCACAGCTTATAAGCGGTAATCAGGATGCAAATCAGTTTGACTCTAAAACTAGTGACTCTAATCATAAAGCTGTACACTCTAGATCCAGATTCAACAGAGAACAGAGCCCTTGAAGTATTTTTATTCTTAGACCAGCTATGCTATCAGCCTTGGGCATAGCCAGTACATCTGAGGTTAAGATATCCAGGTACGACAGTGAGTCCAGGGAGCTTCTGTGGATATTTTTTTCTTTAACTCATTTGGGAATTGTCTGGACATATTGGAAAACAATGTTATGATATATATATATATATATATATATATATATATAGTTTTTTTTTT
>NW_007904948.1:0-500 GCF_000696425.1 Galeopterus variegatus
TTCCTTTGAGAAATGTCTGTTCAGCTCCTTTGTCCATTTTTTAACTGGGTTATTTGTTTTGGTTTTTTTTTTTTTTTTACTGTAAAGTTGTTTGAATTCCTTGTATATTCTGGATATTAATCCTTTGTCAGATGCATAGTTTGCAAATATTTTCTCCCATTCTGTAGGTTATCTTTTCACTCTGCTTATTGTATCTTTTGCTGTGCAAAAGCTTTTTAGTTTCATATATTCCTATTTGTTTAGTTTTTCTTTTGTTGCTTGTGCTTTTGGTGTCTTACTCACAAAGTCTTTTCCCAGTCCTGCATCCTGAAGTGTATCCCCTTTGTTTTCTCATGGGAATTTTACAGCTTCAGGTCTTACACTTAAATCTTTAATCCATTTTGAGTTGATTTTGGTATATGATAAGATGTATGGGTCTGGTTTCATTCTTCTACACACGGATATCCGCTTTTCCTAGCACCACTTACTGAAGAGGCTGTCCTTTCCCCAGTGTTTGTTTT
>NW_007904949.1:0-500 GCF_000696425.1 Galeopterus variegatus
TCTGAACTTTGGTGTTACTGGCACCACACTGTAACCACCTGAGCTAACCAGCCAACCAGTATTGTGAGGTTATACTCATATTTTGAGCTTCAAAAAAACCCAACAACAACAACAAAAAACCAGTTAATTCATCTAAAAATTACTTTTAAGAATTTTCATCAGAATCACAGTAAATCTGTTTTAGTATAAAAATTATCATATTCACTTTCCATCTCCTTAAAAAAGAATGATTATATTTCTTTGTAGAAGTAAAAATCAAATGAAACATGGAAGAGATCTTTTATTTTAAATTTACCTATGACTTATTGCATGACCTTGATTCTACCATTTAATCTCTTTACTATAACTTTGAAATGAAGATAATAACATCTGTTTGTGTTTACTTCATAGGGATGGTCCAAGGATTGGTTAATATTTTATGTAAGCAAAATGAGTTATATCAATGACAGTATAATCCAGATCATTGGTATATGAAAGAACAGGAATTTATTTACTTTAAC
>NW_007904950.1:0-500 GCF_000696425.1 Galeopterus variegatus
TAGTGTATTTTTCTAGTGGTATATCAGGTCATTTCTTCAGGGAATGACAAGAAATTCCCTTTATATTCCACATAACCCATGGTTCTAAGCTGTGTGTATAAACTAAGATTCCGTCTTGGAAGCCTCTTTTATCCCAAAGCACCAAAGTCTGTTACAGATCCCTTTGTGTCGTGAGGATGGTCAGCCCTGAAAAAGCACAGATATAAGTACAGACACAAAGATTTAGGTCTCAGAAAATATGCAGCATTAGTCAGTAGAAAAAACTAAACGACTGGAAACACTTTTTCCATAATGCAGGATAATGTCAAATCTAGCACACTGCTTAGGCCTATATGTTTTCTAATTTACACTAGAAATAGTTCATATACTCTTGTGAATTTTAAAAAGATAAATGTCTTCAGTCATTGTTTTAGATTTCAGATTCCTCCAAAACTATGCACTCTAATACAATTTGAAAGCTCAAACCTGTAACTCAGAATGACGTTCTATTACTAGCGTGC
>NW_007904951.1:0-500 GCF_000696425.1 Galeopterus variegatus
ATAGGAATATGTGGGGACAAGAGAACATGCCTAACTTGAGCCCATGTAATCTCTTTCTAGATCATGCTTCAACCTTTTAAGAAACCTGACCTTTCTGCAAAATTAACTCAAGCATAACCTGGTCTTTGGATATTTCCTCCCAAGAATAGGCCAGGCACTGTGGTGAAAACTTCTAAACCTAGAGATTTGTCAGGGCTGTAGTATAAAGGGTATGAATGGATCTTTGATGCATTGATTGGAGATAGTGATGAGAAGGGAAGAAAACTCACTTCTACCCATGCTTCACCTTTCTAGTGTAGATATCCAATGACTCTAAAAATTAGAAATTAAACCTAGTCCTTCAAGATCATTACAAAGAATATTAATCAAGGTAGGAAGACAGAACATATTTTACTTACTAGTTTGTATGACAGATTTCTTGTAACAATGTCTGCAATTCTTCACCATTCCTATATATAAGCCATTTAAGAAAGCTTATAGTTTCTCCCATTGTCTATTTC
>NW_007904952.1:0-500 GCF_000696425.1 Galeopterus variegatus
GATGAGTTTACTTAGATCGATGAGCTTGGTGTGATGACTTTACTTAGATCGTAGGGCTTGGCCTGATGAGTTTACTTTGATCAATTTGCATTCTCTGATGAGTTTACTTAGATCGAAGACCTTGGTCTGATGAGTTTACTTTGATCAATGTGCTTGGTCTGATGAGTTTACTTTGATCGATGTGCTTGGTCTGATGAGTTTACTTAGATCGAACATCTTCATGTGATGAGTTAACTTTGTCCAATGAGCTTTTTCTGATGAGTTTACTTACATCGATCATCATGGTCTGATGAGTTTACTTAGATCGATGATCTTGTTCTGTTGAGTTTACTTTGATCTATGAGCTCGGTCTGAAGTGTTTACTTTGATCGATGAGCTCGTTCTGATGAGTTTACTTAGATCGATGACCTCAGTCTGATGAGTTTTCTTATATCGATGCGCTCGGCATGATGAGTTTGCTTAGATCGATGAGCTCAGTCTGATGAGTTTACTTAGATCGA
>NW_007904953.1:0-500 GCF_000696425.1 Galeopterus variegatus
CTTCTCACTCCGCTCCAAATTAGCCTTCTTTATTTTTTATTTTATCTTCTTTCTCTAGTGTCTTCCTTTATATCATTTTTTACTACCCGTAAAATAAAGCTGAAAAATGTTAATCTCTTCCTTCTTAAAGTTTTATTTTCCTGCTTCTTATATTCAAAAGCAAGCTGAGCTTTCCTTTTCCCTCCTAACCTATGATCTCTCCTATTGGTATGGACCACCTCGATTTTGTTTTTTCTCCTCTGCATCAGTGGGCCAACAATATCAAATGAATTCCCAGGTGAAGGAGACCCTTAGGAGGCTTAGGAATAGTGAATTTGTTTGTGCAGGTCAGTCAACAATTAGGATTCTTTCCAGACAGACACAATCAATGTCATTGTATTTAATAGCCTAGCAACCTGGAAATAGTTTACAAATTTTTCTTCTTGCCTTAATTAAAACCAAGAAGCAGGCAAGTGAATCCAGCTGTTCCTTAGGTGGGGAAAGTGCCAGCACAGAGCGGG
>NW_007904954.1:0-500 GCF_000696425.1 Galeopterus variegatus
TAGTTCCTTTTCTGGGTATAAACCAGGATTATGGTTGTGAGCCTAGAAACACTCCTACTCCCGCTGCCTCTTGGCTCTTTTCAATCTATTGACATTGGCTGGCTTAAAAGGGGAGTTAGAAAGTCTCCTGAGAAAATAATTAAGACATTCTCAATTCCTGAGGTTCAGATATATACCTGCATCACTGATGAAATTGTAGAAACCAAGATGAAAGTACAAAAGGATTATGGAGTCACTAGGAAAAAAATCCATCTCGAAATTGGGGGGAAGAAACAGGACATGATGGATGGAGAAGAATAATGTTTCCAGGTACACTATGGTTGTCAGTAGGACAGTAAAACTCAGCCATGCTAGACACATTGTATGCTCAAAGGAAAGACGGACCATATGAGCAGAAAGATAAGTAGGTATAACATATTGTGGTATGTATCGATGTTTTTTTTTTTTTTTTAATTTACTGCTATTTTTATGTATGTTCAGTTGATAAGCAGTAGGACCAG
>NW_007904955.1:0-500 GCF_000696425.1 Galeopterus variegatus
CTCTGCAGTGAACTCATCCAGGCCTGGGCTTTTCTTTGTTGGGAGCCTTCTGATAACAGCTTCAATCCCTTACTGTTATTGGTCTGTTCAGATTTTCTCTATCTTCTTGGCTCAGTTTTGGTAGCTTGTGTGTGTCCAGAAATTTATCCATTTCTTCCAGATTTTCAAATTTGTTGCATAGAATTGTTTGTAGTAGTCTCTAATGATTCCTTGTATTTCTGAGGTGTCAGCTGTAATTATCACCTTTTTTCATTTCTAATTTTTGTTATTTGGTCTTCTCTTTTCTTTTCTTAGTTAGCCTTGAGAAAGATTTGTCAATTTTATATATCTTTTCAAAAAAATGACATTTTTTTTCATTGATCTTTATCGATGCAAAAATCCTTAATATAATACTAGCTAACGGAATACAGCAACAGCAACACATACACAAGATTATACGCCATGATAAAGTGGGATTCATCCCAGGGATTCAAGGGTGGTTCAACATATGCAAATCAAAA
>NW_007904956.1:0-500 GCF_000696425.1 Galeopterus variegatus
CCAATTTTACCTCATTGTAATTGGAAGCCATAATTTGTACAATTTCAATCCTATTATGTTTCTTGAGGTTTTTCTTGTGATATACCATGTGGTCTGTCCTGTAGAATGTTCCATGTGTGCTCAAGAGTGATGTGTATTCTGCTCTTTTTAGGTACAGTGCTCTATAAATATCAGTTGGGTCTAGTTTGAGTATATTGTTATTCAAGTCTTTTTTTTTTTTTGATCTCCTGCCTAATTGCTCTATCCATTATTAAAGTGAAGTATTGAAGTTTCTGACTATTATTGTTGAGTTGTCTAATTGCATCCTCAATTCTGTCAGTCTTTGCTTCACATATTGTGGGGCTCTGTTATTAGGTGCATATATATTTGTAATTGTTACAACTTCCTGATAGAGTGACACTTTTATCATTACAAAATATCCTTCGTTATCTCTAGGGGGAAAATTTAAAGCTATTTTGTAAAATATTATTATAGCAACTCCAGATTTCTATGGTTGCTGT
>NW_007904957.1:0-500 GCF_000696425.1 Galeopterus variegatus
CCTCGGGGCTGTCACCAATGGGGCCTCACCCAGTGGCTCAGGGTGGGGCCCCGGAGCAGCAGCTCCAGCACCCACTGGGGCTGGGTAGGAATGCAGGGCAGGGTCCCACGAGCTGTGCCCCCAGAAGTTCTGGTGTATGTGCAAGTTTGGGCCCTCTGGACCATGGGGAATGGTGTTCTGCTCGTGTGGCTGGTGGTTAAAGACCACAGGCTGACTGCTGTGCCCTTTCTGCCACAGGGCAGGGACAGAGGGGGACAGGAGGGACCCATGGCTCAGGCTCCAAGCCCCAACCTTGTCGTAGCTCCTGTGGGCAACCGCAGAGGTCTCCCCCAAGGGGAGTGAAGCCTGGGCTCAGCCTCGGGTCTGAGGTGGGCTGTGACTCTCCAGGTAAGACAGGAGAGGCCTTACCACGGCCTCACCGCGGCCGTGAGGTAGCTCCTGGCAGCCGTCTTCAGTGGGCAGAGGGTACAGAGGATGAACTCAGGCAACCTGGGTTCCAA
>NW_007904958.1:0-500 GCF_000696425.1 Galeopterus variegatus
AAACGTTTCACTCTAGATCTCATGTTCACAGTGAATGATCTTCAGAAGCGTGTGTCCCTGGAGCTGCCAGGTCTGAGCCCAGTGACCTGCTGTCTGATAAGAGAGGTGGGGTTGGCAATTTCACTACAGGGAGATGACACAAGGACACATGTGGGAGCTACGAGAGCCCAGAGGAGGGTGCTTCCGCCCACCATGGAGGGAGTGGGGAGTTTCAGGCAGGTTTTCAGGGGAAGCCCAAAAACCAAGTCTGAGCCCCGTCCTTAGAGCACAGTTAGAGTAAGAAGCAGTCCAGGGAGACGGCCACATCTACCAAGTTCCTGGAATCCTTGACACCACCACCTGCGAATGTTAAGAAGTTAATATCTGTATGATAAACACAAGTGTTTACAAGTACACTAAGTAAGATCTGTGAAGCCTAAAAATATTTCTAACATTAGCGGTATTGGCACCAAGTATCTTGACTCCGAATTTTTCTTTTTTAGCTAAATGAGCATTTTTTT
>NW_007904959.1:0-500 GCF_000696425.1 Galeopterus variegatus
TATGTCTCAAATTTGAATATTTCCTCTCCATCTTCACTGCCACTGCTCTAATCCAAGCCACTACATTTAAATAGGCTTATAATAGGTGTTTTCTTAATGAAAAAAAATATATATACAAAATTAGAATAGTACAGTATAATAAGTCCCTGTGTACCTGTTATCCAGCTTCAAAAATTATTAACTCATGGCCACTCTTGTTTCACCTATTACCCCTCCCATTGAGATCATTTTGAAGCAAATTGAGACGTAATATCATGCTGTAATTATTTCAATATGTATCTCTGAAAGGTAACAAATCAGATGTTGTAACACTAAGGTCAAGGGTTCTGATCCCAGTATTTACCAGCCACCGAAAATAAATGAATACATAAATGAATAAATAAAAGATAAATCACTGCATTTAAAAATGTTGATCATGGGCCGGCCCCGTGGCGCACTCGGGAGAGTGCGGCGCAGTGGCGCTCCCGCCGCGGGTTCGGATCCTATATAGGGATGGCCAG
>NW_007904960.1:0-500 GCF_000696425.1 Galeopterus variegatus
ACAGGGGTCTTGTCTGCTTGTTCATTCCTGTATCCTAAATATCTAGTATAGGGCCTGGTACATTTATGGTTAAGGCTTAATAAATTGATTTTTTTTTTTTAACTGACTGAATTTGGAATTTGGGAATAATAGGCTGGAAGGTTTTTCTTTGTAACATTCCTTCTGGGGCCAGATGAAAGTGTGTTAAGTATGAGGACTATTAATTTGTGTGACTGTGGGTGATACTTAGGAAGGGCAAATGAGGATTGGGAGGAGAGCAGGGCTGTAAAACTGATGGCTAACTAGGGGTAAAGAGTTTTGCAAATCAGCCCTGGGAGAGATGGGGGAGGCTAATAGTACACTAGGATCTAACCCAGCTTCTCAGTATTCATTTGTAGGAAAGAATCTGAGACAAAGGAGAGGGTCTGGCATAGCTCAGACTGTACAGGCCATCACGCTCTGGCTGGGAATTACCATGTCCCAGGTGTGGCAGAGTATGTAATGCATAATCCATACTTTCT
>NW_007904961.1:0-500 GCF_000696425.1 Galeopterus variegatus
CACATTTTAATGTAATACCTGAAAGAAACCTCTTTCACAGACTTATTATATGCATGAAATTCCAACTTTCTCTAACCAAAAGTCATCTGATCCTTCAAAGCACAGGAATTTATTCAGTAGAATCTATCTCAATTGCGTTTTCTTTTAAAGAATTTTCTTTTTTGCACTTTTTTTTTTTTTAAGATGAGATCTTAACCCTTGACTTGGTGTTGTCAGTACCACGCTCTCCTAAGTGAGCCACCGGCCAGCCCTTAAGCTTTTTGTTTTATTTTACTTTTTAACCTAATAGAAATGTATATTTATCTCGATTTTCTTTTATCACAGTATTTATAAAATTTAGGACTATTTTTCATGCTTTAATTTAAAACAGAAATTGGTTTCTTTTCCTTTTTGAAAATCCTTTGTAGCTAACTGTTCTACATCAGGGGCTTGAACATCAGCAAGTTGCATATATAACTATATAAGTGAGTTAGGCAGTAGATACGTAGATTAAGCAGTGA
>NW_007904962.1:0-500 GCF_000696425.1 Galeopterus variegatus
CCCTGGGGAGCTCCCATACAAAGATCCCATAGACTAAATAGCAACATATAAGGCAGAAGTGGACAGACCTTGATATTGATTGTTGTACCCCACATTGGCTAAGAGCTTCCTCAAGAAGAGTATGGCCTCCACTTAAACATGGCGGCAGATGACAATATGCTGCAGATGGGGCTCCCAGCTGAACTGCATTCTGTGCTGCTGATCAGCAAGTTCTCTTTGGGAGGGAGCTTTGAATGGCACATACCCAAGGCTGCCAGTCACCCAGGTTTCTAAATCCATTTTAGCATCTGCCTAGAGTCTGATCCTATACTCCATACACCAAGGATTACCAGAGTTCAATATTGTTACATTTCTGAGGGGTCTCCTTTCATACCGTGTCTTATTTGAAGACTGTTCATGTTTGGTTTGTTTAGTTTGGAAGAGTGTAGGATGAGGGTAAAGATTAATATAAAGGGTTTCATTGTAATTAAGCTGGGTTAATTGAAAGGCCATTTATTCTG
>NW_007904963.1:0-500 GCF_000696425.1 Galeopterus variegatus
GTGGGGCCTGAGATTCTGGATGTGTAACTCAAGAGATGCATGGACTCTCAAGAGATGCATGTACTATTCTACGTAGCAAGAGCAAAGGCAATTAGGCATTACTGGGAACTTTACATATAGGAGTGAGTATAATTCCTTGAATTTGTGTACCTGGAAATTCTAAAAATAGTGAGTGTATTGTCTAATTTAATTTGTACAATATCCCCATGAAATAGGGTTCCATAATTTTTAGATTAGAGGATCCTGCAGTACAGTACTCTTAAACCAGAGTTTAAGAGCCTCAGAAGTCTAAGACATTCCCTCATTTTACAGGCAAGGAAATTCATCTGTTATCTTTGAGGTTGCTCCAGGTCTAAACACCCAGGTTTCTGTGATTTGAATGTGCTGCTCATAGTTACATAGGTCCTTTTTACCATCATCAGTAAAATTAGGAATAACAGCTCCCACCCAGTCTACCTCACTTCACGGTTGGGAGAATCAATTTGGCGGGTCTTCCCAAA
>NW_007904964.1:0-248 GCF_000696425.1 Galeopterus variegatus
ATGAAAATCTCTTTTTTGGAAGATTTTAAACTGCAAATTCAATTTCCGTAATAGATGTAGAGCTATTTAGGTTATGTACTTCCTCAGCGCATTTTGGATTTTTGTGGCTTTTGAGTAACTGATCTTGAAAATTGATATTGAAAATTGAAATTGATTATCTGCATTGTTGAATGTAGCTGCCTGGAGCTGTTCTTGGTATTCTTTTATTAAAAGAAATGAAATGAAAACATAGAAATGGGAAGTATGAA
>NW_007904964.1:5811-6311 GCF_000696425.1 Galeopterus variegatus
TAATGTAACTTTATATTAAGTTTTAAAATAAGATAGTTTGAATTCTCTAACTTTGCTTGTGTTTTGTTTTGGCCATTCTAGTTCTTTTAGTCTTTCCATATAAATTTGGAAGCAGTCTATTTAAATATGTAAAAATAATGTTGGTATTTTTATTTGAATTGTATTAAATCTATAAATCAGTCTGGGAAGAACTGATATCATAACGATGTTAAGTATTCCAACCTATGAGCCCTGTATGTCTCTTCATTTATTTAATTCATTTAAGTGGGTTTTTTTTTAAAGTCAGAGTTTGCACTTTTTGGTGCATAGATTCTGCATATTTTGTTAGATTTATAAAATTAAGTATTTTGCTATTTGAAGCTATCATGAAAAGAATGTTTATTGTAATTGTTAATTGTTCATTACGAGTATAAAGAAATAAGGCTGATTTTTATATGTTCACAGCGTGTAATGGGAACTTGTTAAACTCACTTGTAAGTTCTAGGAGGTTTTTTGCAGAT
>NW_007904965.1:0-500 GCF_000696425.1 Galeopterus variegatus
CTTATTCTTAACAACTCAAACTTCAAAGAAATTTCAGACAGTTCATCATATTTAACAAGACAGCATATGCAACTTGGATTTTAATTAGGATTTATGTTAATGCTAGACTTATAGATGAGAAGATATTTTCATTAACATTTCTCTGTGAAGCACTGAATCATATTCTTGGTTTTTCACAAGTTCCTCTACACTTTTCAATCAATAATTGAGTGTTTCCTGGGAAATGTGCTTTTGGCTATTTTGGTTTATTTGAGAGTGATCTTTGAAAATGCATGACTAAAAGCCATTTTAGAAATAAATGCATGAGTGTTTTAAATAGAAATTACTAAAGCCGATGTTTAAAATTCAGATATTTATTTTTTTCCCATCATAATGCTGCCTTATATATGCATGGTGTTATTTAATGTTGTTGACATTAAAAATTAATAATGAATATATTACCAACTCTTCCTGAGTATATCTGAAATCAATCTATAATATGGCAATAATAGTACGTAATT
>NW_007904966.1:0-500 GCF_000696425.1 Galeopterus variegatus
ATGATTGGAAGAAGGACACTTTGAATCTTGCTTTGACTAATTATGTCACTAAAGCCAAATCATTTAAACTTTGCATATCGATTAATTTAATCTTATGGGAAAATAGTATCTTTCTTTAAGGACAAAAATAGCTAAATTCACAGAAAGGCAAATTTAATAAAAGGAGTTCATGTTGCTGTTTTTTTTTGTCATCATTGTTATTATCTCTTCTATAAACTCCAACTGAACAGGAGATGGATCTCAAAAGAACAAGAGATGGAACAGTCTTCAGATCCATGTTTGGCAAGGTTGAAGTGAAAAATCTAAAATAATGGATAGAAATTAGAAAGCCTATTTTCCAAGGATAGTTGAAATTTCCTATAAAGGTGTTTCCATTCAACCATTTTTTAATGAGAAAATCTTATGAATACATAGACTGTTTGGTTTAGAATCACATATGTAAATTCCCATCTAATTATCTGGCTTACATATATATATAGACTGCATTGTTCTTACATTTT
>NW_007904967.1:0-500 GCF_000696425.1 Galeopterus variegatus
GTATATTAAGCACTAATGTAAATTATAATTGATATTCTTTTGGTATACAGTGAGTGATATACTATATCACGATAATAAAATTTTTGCATAAAGGAGTTCACTTTTTTTGGATATTAAAAGAGTAAAGATTTTTATAAGCTTTGCAAGTTAGTACATAATAACGCTTAGGGAGAGAATATAGATTAAAGTTAGTGCAAACAGAAAAACTACAATTTATATAAAAAAGAAGTTGCCAAAAGATGCATGTCATGAGAGCAAAACAGAATATGACTGAGAATTTATTCTCAAAATCTTTTAAAGCTTGTTGTCTGGTACAAGATAAAAACCTGGTTTACCTTCTCGATGTACACTACAGCAAACTGTGCCTAAGATTACTGTGGTAAAAACAAAGTCATTATTATAGAAAAGATGATTTAAAAATACTGCATTGTTGGTGGATGAAAATTTAAATGACTGTGTACTTAAGAGAGAAAGGCATATAAAATGCGTTTTATCAATCG
>NW_007904968.1:0-500 GCF_000696425.1 Galeopterus variegatus
CATCAGTGTGCATCGTCATGCCTGTCTTTTCACTGTGCTTGCTCCCCAGACCAGCCACACCCTAATAAGCATTATGATTAATATAATAATTAATTAATAATTAATACAATAATAATACAATTAATATAGGTGGGTGTTGGAGATGTAGAAATGGATAGCATGAGGCTTGACCAAGAAGCAGTTTACAAGCTGGGGAGCAGACGACAGTGGGAGACATGTAAAAATGTTTACAGTGCCATGCGAGTGCTGAAAGTAAGTGCTGACACTGAAGAATCTAAACGCGGTATGAAATCACAGAGGACGGGGATGACTAGCATTCTTCAGCCCCTGGCCTCACATCAGCATAAGAAATCCTCTGACATGGTTTTATATTCATAATCTTTTCCCATAAATCAATACAGCAAAGAGGCACCACATGAGCCATTAAAACATCTCTGCTGCATAAATATAACTTGAATACAATATGCTTAGCTGAAGGACATGAAGAAAAGATATGAACA
>NW_007904969.1:0-500 GCF_000696425.1 Galeopterus variegatus
CCAGGCTGAGCTAGGCCTGGGAGACAGAAGAACAACAGTGAGTAAAACTAGGACCATCTAGCGTGGGAGACAGACTCCCACCTCTGATCCCAGGCAGAGAAAAGTCCAGGTCGGAAGAGGACAGGTCAGACCAGGCTGAGTTTGTGCAGGGAAGGGAGCTGCCTACTGGACGTGGCTTAAGGATGAGGTTGGGGGAAGACTTATCGAGAAGAGGGAGCCCCTGGGCAGGGCTGGGATATCACCAGGCACCAGAGAAAGGGATTTCCAGATCGGTTGAGCAGATCTATTCCACAGTGGAACTGCAGACTCTCATACTCCCAGACACCTTCCCAGATGCGTCACTCCGCCTCCTTCAGGCTGGGCAACTCCACTTCCTTACCCCATTCATGTCTTGCACACTCATTTGCACTTTTAACACTTTGGCGGGTAATTCCTGCCCTTTTCCCATAGTCTAACCTCTTGACAACAGTGGAAAGCCTGTGCTTCTGTGTACCCCGACG
>NW_007904970.1:0-500 GCF_000696425.1 Galeopterus variegatus
ATCTCTAAGCCTGATGTTTTTTAAATAAGACTCACCTTTTAACGTCTCCATTTTCTCATCTATCACATCCGTCACACCAGCCCCTTCTTGTCTCACAGAGCTTTTCTTCTTATTCTCTCCAAATACTCCTGATTTTAGAGTATACTTCATCTGATGTTAATATGCTATTTCAGACTTCTTATGCTTACTATTTGATATATATATATATATATATACACACATACATACATACATACACACACATATATACACATATACACACATATACATACACACACACACACACACACGCATATATGGTGTATATTTTCCATCCATTTACTTGAAACTTACTTATTAAGTGCATCGGTGTGGACATTGTATATTCGGACCTGAACTTTTGATTTTTTCTGATAATTTCTGCCTTTAGTTGAAATGTTTAGTTTAGTTATGTTCAATATAATCATTGATGTAGTTGGATTTAAGACTACCAATTTATTATTTATTTTATTTTTGCCCCC
>NW_007904971.1:0-500 GCF_000696425.1 Galeopterus variegatus
AGATCTTGTTGTGAATATCTGCCTTCAGTTTATAATATTCAAAAGAGAAGTGAAAGGACCTGTGGGTGATGAGACTCTCCACTCTTAAACAGGAAGCTGAGGCCGAGAAAAGTGACGTCGTTTTCCAAATGTTACAAATCCAGTGTTTTTTCTTAATGTCACTCTACATTGATTGTTTAGAAATTTTTATTCCCCTGCATATATAACGCCACTTTTCTAAAATTATTTTCAGGTATATCGTTTTGTAAGAGAATTTCATAAATAAACATCCTTAATTTGAAAACAAATGAAAAGAGCTTTCAGGTTCAAGTTTGTGGACTGATCTAAACATGTGTTTACTCGCCCTTCCCAAATCCCATTGCGATGGCAGTAAAGACGGAGGGACAAAAGGTACATTTCTGAACATCATGAGCAACCTACTCCCAAGAGCAGAAACAGAAAGAGGAGGTCTGTGATAAAGTTGAAGGAGCCCAGTTGGACTCTAAGCTCAGGTCAGCAGG
>NW_007904972.1:0-500 GCF_000696425.1 Galeopterus variegatus
CTGAGATATCCAGAATTTCAGAAACTCCCAGTCAAGACAAGAGGTCATTAGAAAGAGATGACATGCATCTAGACAAGGGTAGAAAAACTCCGTGGTGGTACTTAGAGGACTCGGCCAAGACTTTCCAGCCCTATTTCTTCTCAGGGCATCTTTGCAGAGACCCAGGGAATTTTTCTTTAATCTCTTAGTTTCCCTCCCCACAAAGGAAGAAAAACAAGGAAAGCCCATCCAACAACTGATGTCCACAGTAACAAGCTAAGGTAGTACTCTGGTTTGTCCTAAAGGCCACTTTTAACTTCTGACATTTCTTCCTGCCTCTCTTCACCTTCTTTGGTTCATTCATTCATGGATCACTGTATTAGGTCCTAGCAATAGCACACATAAAAGAGAAACACAACCTGACTTTGTGGAGTTTACCGCTGAGAGCAGAAATTCTCAATCCTGGGCCGGCCCGGTGGCGCACTGCTACAGTGCGCCGCTTGGGAGCGCGGTGGCGCTCC
>NW_007904973.1:0-500 GCF_000696425.1 Galeopterus variegatus
TGTGTAAAAGGTTGGAATTTGGGTTTATCTTCAGAGATTTAACAGTGTTTTCTATGATTTAAACTTTTCACACAGGGTAATCAAACTCTTGTCATATTTCAAAGCAAGATCAAAGCAATGGAAGCTCTAATATGCTAATTCTCAAAATATTTCCACATTATTATTAAAAAATAATTTAAAGCACTTATGAGAAGTCCAGTCCTTTACTAAAAGTTGTCATTGCTAAAAAGCCTCTAGTAAAGAAATAACATTTTAAAATAAAATGAGGTAGTTGTAATTTTGTCTTTCCTTGGATCTGTCTTTCATAGAGACTTCAGAACATTTGGTCCTGCAGGACCCAAGAAGCTCTCAGTGTAGAGGTTACTGGAATGGAGAGGAAGGATCTCTTCCATGCCTTTACCTGGGCAGTTATCACTGGATATTTCCTCTTCCTTGGCAACATTGGTTTCCCTGAATGTAGAGTAGCCAATCTCATTGGGAAACATGGGAAATTGTAAATA
>NW_007904974.1:0-500 GCF_000696425.1 Galeopterus variegatus
CAGACCCAAGGCCCCACCCAGCACTGCTGACACCTGCTTCAAGCCCGTCACATGGATGAGGAGGAAGACTTGAAGCTGTTGCCAATGGGCAACATTCCCAGAGTCGCCAGGATGCAGGGATGGTCACTGAGTGAGTGGACTGTGGCAGTTGCCTCTAGATCCCCCAGGCTAGGGCAGGCATCTGTGCAGAGGAGGAGTAGGGAAGGGTGGGGTGGGCCCCAAAGCCTTGTAGCTGGGACCACTGTCGCCTGTGGGGTCCTAACAGAGAGACCAAGCTGTGAAGGGGCCAGTGTGTTAGAAGACAAGAGCTTTTACCACAGCTTTGCCACATACCAACCACATTCTCCCAGCCCCACCAACCACTGCAATCATGCTCTCTCTCTGAGCCTCAGTTTCCTCCACTAGGCTATCCCTGTCTGCCCAGTTACTATACAGAGTTGTCATGAGACTTAAATGTGATAAATTATAAAGGGGTATGTGATGTCACTTGAGTGTCACTC
>NW_007904975.1:0-500 GCF_000696425.1 Galeopterus variegatus
GTATCTATATTTAATAATATCATAAATAGTATAATTTAATAGAATAATGTGAATAAAACAGGAAAATGTGCTCACAACACACATTTATCATACTCTTCCTGGGAGAAAAAGAAAACCACCAACAATCTGTTTAGAAGAAAGTAGAGTAAGCACTGTGGTAGGCACAGTTAGAGATACAACATAGGCCAAATTTGGCTCCCTGCAATGAAACATGAACAACTTTGAGAAATATGAAATAATGCAAGCAGAAATGAGAGATGGAGAATTTCTGCTTGAAACAATGCATCAAATTATTGTTCAAATCACCGTCTGTGAAAGTATGCATTATTCGCTTTGTAAGAGGAAGAGTACACACTCAACATGTACTTACAGAATATAATGTTACAAGCTAAGTTTTTTGTTTTTGTTTTTACTTTTTTCCCAGGCTTGCTTTTCAAATTTGCTTTTACATGGTAAATTATACTTAGGTCTATATTAATGTTCTTGAGATATTATCATTG
>NW_007904976.1:0-500 GCF_000696425.1 Galeopterus variegatus
AACTCAAAGACGAAGAGAGAATCTTAAAAGCTGCAAGAGAGAAGTGTCAAATCACCTATAATGGAGCCCAAATCAGACTAACATCAGACTTTTCATCACAATCCCTAAAAGCCAGAAAGGAATGGGATGATATATTCAAAATAGTAAAAGACAGAGATTGCCAACCAAGAATAGTCTACCCCACAAGGCTATCCTTCCGAAATGAAGGGCAAATAGTATATTTCTCAGAGAAACACAAACTGCGGGAGTTCACTACCACACGACCACCCTTACAAGAAATTCTCAAGGGAGTACTGGGTTTGGTACCTGAAAAATAACTACCACTGCCATAAAAACCCAAGAAAAATCAAAACCCACTAGTATAATAAAAATGGCATTCATGAAGAGAAAACAAACAAACAAAAAGGCTATCTACAGCCCAAGGAAACATTAAATACCGAAAACAAACAGTAAATCAGAAAGAAAGGAACAAAAGAAACCTAAGACATCCAAACAATAAT
>NW_007904977.1:0-500 GCF_000696425.1 Galeopterus variegatus
GTCTTTGGAAATAATTAATGCTAATATGCTCTAAACAATAACATTATTTACTCTTTTCTTTTCCACTTCTCTGTCTCACCTCGAAGCATGTGTTTATGTAGTCATTTTGTCAGGGTTTCTTTGCTTGAACAATCTCAATGCATCCAACTACTTTCTAACACTTCTAATCACAGCTATACTAAATCCTTAACCACCCAGTTTACACTGTTTCTACATAACCCAGCTAGTCAACAACACTAGAACCTTAAGAAGTATTGATACTGAACAATGATAAAATTATGCTAATTACATTAAGGACATTCAATAAAATAAATATAAAGCTCACAGAACACTCTGGTGTAATCTCAAATTAGTTGTTCTGATGTCCTGTTATGTGCCCAGTTCTCATTGCTCAACCTGTAAAAATCATAATTTGAGGGAAGATTCAAAAATGCACCAGAAAAAGAATAAATTAGACAGGAACAGACTTCGGGATATTTGTTTTACAGATACCAGAAGAT
>NW_007904978.1:0-500 GCF_000696425.1 Galeopterus variegatus
TCATGTACCCAGTTCTCAATGACTTGAAGAAACCCTTCTATCTCATGCTCATTAAGTTCACTAGCCCTGGGGTATGGCACCTCTGTTTGACAGTTTCCTTAACTTCACCCACAACTTTTTAATTAGATGCTTTATTAAACTGCTCATAATTATCCCATTTTTGAGTGTGTCATCTGTTTCCTCCTGGGATTCTGGCTCATACAGGAGATGACAAAAATCATAAAAAATATAACACTCTTAAGCAAGAAGTGGTTGAAAGTAATTAGGGACAGATTGTCCACTGGGGCGGGGGTGTGGGGGTGGGGAGGCAATACAGTAATTATTAAGGAGAATTGGTAGTTACACATTAAAGAGAAGGAAAAAAAATAAATGTATTATTTATGGGCCAGAAGGCATCCTTACAGTTTAATGTGAGAAATAAAAAGATTTATAAACTAATTAACTAACTGAAAGTCTTTGCTATGTATATTTTGTAAAAAAAAAAAAAAAAAAAAAAAAAT
>NW_007904979.1:0-500 GCF_000696425.1 Galeopterus variegatus
AAAAAAAATTAAACTAAAAGTAATGATCAATATTTACAAGAGAAACCATCATTTCTATTTTAATGCAGATTAAACATATGGCCTGAAGAGAGCCTTTTATAAATATTTAAAAGCAATTTCTAGGTCTGGCCTCTGTTTCCATTACTACATCTCCACAGTGGTTGTCTAGAAACTACATGGCACTTATTGACTCCAATATAATGTGGTAATATAATAGGCCAAAACATTGAATTTAACCATTGTTAAACATCAAATAATTTATCTGAAATAGACGTAAAATTACCAGAGAAAGAATTTGAGACACTAGTTAAGTCCGTATGGAATAGTCATTGGGTCTCTTCTATACAACATGCCTTTGAATCTTCTCCAGCACAGCTTTCATCTTAATTTAATGCAAACATTTCCAAAGTTTAACCACGATTACAAATCTGGATTATTGCAATGTTTGAATCCAAACATTGAACCAAGTATAGCAAATGTGCTGTAGTTGAAAGAACTCC
>NW_007904980.1:0-500 GCF_000696425.1 Galeopterus variegatus
TACTACAAAGCCCAATAGATTATTCAATGCGGAGAATAAAGTAACTGAAAGAATGATGTGACCTCACCACTGAAGAGTATTTTCTCATTTAATGTGTCTATAAATGAATACATTGCCTTTAAATTTATTTCTGTTGTGTGTCACTGAAGCACCGTGTCTCTGTTGGCAGATACAGGTGGATATGCTGTGTGATGAAAGGGGAATACGTTTTTCTGATATCTTCATCTCTTAGATTTTGTGATTTCTATGAATAGAAAGTCTTGCACTTGACACAGTTTATTTTAAGAAGTACATAAGACAGGTATAGGTATATCTGCTACACAGATGATGATGGAGACTTTGGAAGACATAGTCTAAAAATGACTGAAATGACTGATTTAAGACAGAAACAACTCTTTTCACTCCAAATCCAGTGATTTTTCTCTACAATACTGAGGAAATCAATATGAGAGGTCCCAAAAATTAATTTTGTCCTTCAGAAAGAACAATCACTGGAGTCA
>NW_007904981.1:0-500 GCF_000696425.1 Galeopterus variegatus
TATTAAAATGCCATTCTTAGATTATCCTAAACAGTAGCCGCTGTTCTCAATCTTACCGACTGTCACCAGATCGCCGTGATAATAATCTCTGAGCAATCTTGGTCTCATTCTAGCACTCAAGCCCACATCAACATTGATGACTCAAGCCAGGCATTTCTCTGTTTGAAAAGAAGTTTCAGTGGTAGCAGGGGCTTTGAGAAACCCATGCACAGAAATCCTTGCCAAGTCTATAGCAGAATCCAGGGAAGAAAAGGGAACGTTCAGGCCCATCACATACACTCACAAACACACGAAAACAAATAATGAAACATTTGACTGATGCATATATGGATGAATGAATAGAACCTGGGACTTTGGGGGCAAATAATTATCAGACACTGCAAGTATAAATGGACACAGAATTATGGAGTGCACCTACCCTATGACCTGCTACAGTATGTACACAATAGCATTTTCCCAGTTGTACAATAAAATCCATTGGAGACTCCCAAATTAGTTTA
>NW_007904982.1:0-500 GCF_000696425.1 Galeopterus variegatus
TACCATACTGTTTTGGTTACTATAGCTTTATAGTATATTTTGAAATCAGGAAGTATGATGCGTCCAAATTTGTTCTTTCTATTCAAGATTGCTTTTGCTATATGGGGTCTGTTGTGGTCCCATACAAATTTTATTTTTATTTATTTATTTTGCTCAGGATTGCTTGGCTATTTGGGGTCTTTTTTGTTCCATATGAATTTTAGAATTTTTTTTATTTCTGTAAAGAGTGTCATTGTTATTTTGATGGGGATTGCATTAAATCTGCAGATCACTTTGGTTGGTATGGACATTTTCACCATGTTAATTCTTTCAATCCATGAACAAGAAATGCATTTCCATCTTTTGGTGTCCTCTTCAATTACTTTCAGCAGTGTTTTGTAGTTGTCATTGTAGAGATGTTTCACCTCTTTGGTTAAATTTATTCCTAGCTATCTTATTCTTTTGATAGCTATTGCAAATGGGCTTACTTTCTTGATTTCTTTTTCTGCTTGTTCATCATT
>NW_007904983.1:0-500 GCF_000696425.1 Galeopterus variegatus
TGCGAGGCGGGGAGGAGAGGGTGTGACCAACTCTACCTGGGAGAGGTGGGGAAGGCCCGTGGGAAGACAGTAAATTTCATCTGAGACTTTCAAGAGGAGGGGAACTCACCTGGTGGAGAGTAGGAGGAAGGAAATTCCGAGAGCTTGGATCCAGGTGCCCTAAGAGAGGCAACAGGCAAGCTCTTCTTTTGAAGTCTCTTCAAGAGTAGGGAAGAGGAGACCCAGATCATCTTGCAGGGGACAAAGGTTGTCGTTGCCTTTCTTTGGCTTCTCTGGGGTTTTCCCAGTATCCTAACAAAGATTAAAAAAAATTTTTTTTTCAAAATTTATTTTTAGCATATTCATTCTTACAAATCATATATTTCTTTATGCCCTTTACCCGAATTATCACTTCCCAAATCCTCTCCCTCCCTCCCCACCATGTCTAGCATCCTTAAGTTTTTTTCTCTCCTTCTGAAAGTTCAACTTATTGTTGTGGTCTTTCCTTCCTTCCTTCCTTC
>NW_007904984.1:0-500 GCF_000696425.1 Galeopterus variegatus
TTAGTTTAATTTGATTGAAGAGAATAGTTTCATTAGTTTAATTAGATTGATGAGAATAGTTCGATTTGTTTAATTAGATGGATGATACTAGTTCCTTTAGTTTAATATGATTGATGGGAGTTGTTTGTTTTGTTTAATAAGATGGATGAGATTAGTTTGATTAGTTTAATTATATTGTTGAGATTAGTTTGATTCATATAATTAAATTGATGAGACAAGTTTGATTAGTTTAATTATATTGTTGAGATTAGTTTGATTCATATAATTAAATTGATGAGACAAGTTTGATTAGTTTAATTTGATTGTGGGGATTAGTTTGATTAGTTTAATTAGTTTGATGAAAATAGTTTGATTAGTTTAATTAGATCGATGAGACTAGTTTGATTAGTTTAGTTAGATGATGAGAATAGTTTGATTTGTTTAATTAGATGGATCAGACTGGTTTGATTAGTTTAATTTGATTGTTGGGATTAGTTTGATTAGATTAGTTTGATGAGTCT
>NW_007904985.1:0-500 GCF_000696425.1 Galeopterus variegatus
AAAGTACATGTTACTATTTTTGCTAATTGGTGTCAGGGTAGACTGATTATAAGATGCAGAAATTCTAGTTATAGTTAGGGAGGCCACATATTATTCTTTGTGTGGGACAGTCCCAGTTTATCCCTGTTATCCTGAAAAAATTGTTAATACTGCCCCCTTACTCTCAAAAGTATCTTTGAAAGATAACCTAGTTGTACTGCCACTTCTAATCAAAGGTCTGTGTGACCTTGCACAGTGTAATAAGCTTTTACTGAGCTCAACTCCCATTTTTAAGATGAGGAGGTTGACCCGCATAATTCCTTGGATTTATTGCTCTATTGCTGGGACCTGTGAAGGAGCATTGGCAGTTCTGAAGGATGATGTTCCTTATAGCTTTTTAGTTCTCAGGAAGACAAACTTCTCTGTTAAAGAAATTCATAGAAAGTCTTCCTTAAAACAGTTCCTTAAAACAAAACAAAAATCCAAATGCTGCTTTCTGATCAGACTCTGAAATGCTGATG
>NW_007904986.1:0-500 GCF_000696425.1 Galeopterus variegatus
GAAAGTGTTATCCTTGATTTGTTTTTCCTTGTGGAGTTTTCAAATTGTTTCCAAAAGCAGAAAGCATATGGAATAGGTTTCGCCAAATCTCATGGCATCTATTTCCAGTATTGTAAACATAGGTGGTTCCTCTGTCTCCTTTTCCTATGTCCTTCGATGAGCTTGAACCAGCAGACTACACTCCTCAGTTTTTTCTTAGAGTCTGTATTTCTCTCTCTACCTCTCTCTATATTCATTTCTGTCCCTATTCTCAGCATCATTTAAGAAACAAAACAACACAACACATCACTAAACATGAACAAGAAAACTGTACATCGGATTTCCAAGGGCATTCTGTGGCCAGTGTCAGGAATACATTGCTTTAAGAAACCCAGCAGTCTCTCTCCACAAAGTTACCCAAACATCCAGTTATGGAAGAGAGACTTTTAAAATGCAATATTCTCAAATCCACCAAGAGATTTACTTTCGAATATTAAATGTTAAAATCACATGCATAATTA
>NW_007904987.1:0-500 GCF_000696425.1 Galeopterus variegatus
AAGGAAAAAGGGGAGTCATCGATTAAACAACTTTCCCCTGAAGCCAATTTAAAGAATTGGGCTTACAATTCATTGGCTACTCCTTTGGTAGGGAGGCTGGGTAATTAGCATATTTATCAGTAAAAGCGTTCTGACATTAAATTAAATGAATATGCATGGATATCAAGTAGCCAAAGCAGCAGGCAGTGGCAGTATTCATTCTTTAGTGTCCACAGTGGCAAGTAGGATTGTGATGTTATGGGATCAGTATTGCCAGAGCTTCCAAGGTTTAGAGCCTTGTGTAGGGGCCAAGGGGAGACTTCCCCCTTCTACCCGCCAAAAGGTTCTCTGAAAAACCAACTGATAAACACGGATTAACGGGAAAAAGAGGTATAACAAATTCCTTTGATTATAGTTTTATGTGACATGGAAGCCTTCAGAATGAAGACCCAAAGATATAGGGAAAACTGTCTATTTTTATGCTTAGGCCTATGAAGCAGGAGCAGCCATATAGAAATGTG
>NW_007904988.1:0-500 GCF_000696425.1 Galeopterus variegatus
TGGGTGGGGCAGATCAATAACATTGCATATCTCTGCAGAGTGTGGGATTGGGTGGTAGGGAGGAAGACAGGCAAGGGAGGCTCTCAGTGGAGGAGGGAAGTGGTCTGGGTTTGGGTGAGAGTGAGGGAAAATGAAGAGTCTACACAGAGATGAAGTCAGGGAGGAAGGCAAAGGAATTCTGCCAGATCACTAGGGATGTTTGGAATAAGGCACATCATGGGACCTCGATAATTACACACTTGAAAGAAGGATGTGGAGTTGGTCAGAAGAGAGGAGGTTGAATAGACAAGTGGGTAGCATCTTTGTAGCCTGAAGTCTGCACGGAGATCCCACCTCCTGATTATTCTCAGCTCCCAGAGGACCTATCTGGACTCTTCTGAGCGACAGGCCGGGTCAGCCCCTGCCCCTGCCCCTTACGTCCCACAGGTCCCAGGGCGCCTGTCCTTGGCAGCCCTGCTGCGCATGAGCTTTCTCCCTACTGCTCCCCCATTTCTTTCCTC
>NW_007904989.1:0-500 GCF_000696425.1 Galeopterus variegatus
TGTGGGGGACTCAGAAAAGAGAAACAGTGTCCTGGAAAATGACAAGAACACAGATGCTACATGGACTTTAGAGTCAGATCATGGACTTTAGAGTCAGATAGACTTGGGTGGGTCCCCACATCATCACTTACTAGCTGTGTGACTTCTTGTAACACAGCCTCTCTGAGCCTCAGTTTTCTCATCTTTAAAATGGGGACAATAATATCTTCCCTGCATTGTTGCTGTGAAGACTAAATTTGATAATGTATATAAAAGGCAGTGACTGGCCCTCAGTAGGAACTCTGTAAGTGGCATCGTATAGCAGCTTAAAGCACAGACTCTGCAACCAGATGTCTTCGGTTACAATTCTCTTTAGTGGCTGTGTGACCTCAGGCAAGTAACTTCATATTTCTGGGCAGAATTTTCTCCTCTGCAAAATGGATTCACTGACATTCTCATAGGGCTGTTGGGAGGCTGAAGTGGGATAGCACATGTCAAGGACTTGGCTCGTGCCTGGCCTT
>NW_007904990.1:0-500 GCF_000696425.1 Galeopterus variegatus
TTAATAGGTTCTTATAACCATGTTAAGAGCAATGGAAAGCCACTGAAGGATTCTAAAGAGGGAATGACATGATCAGATGCTCATACTTTAAAGATATTAAGGAAATTAACATTCTTAATTAATTATTAGTTTAATTATTAAATATTATTAATATTTAATATTTTATTACAATTAATAAATTATTTATAAAGAATCTGATTGTTTAGTGGGAGTTATAGTCTGAGTGGAATAATGTAAATCCTAACTAAAAGTTAATTCACAAAGAGTGCATTTCAAAATATGAGTACTGAAGTATATATGTATCAGCTAGCTAGGTATACATATATAGAGAGAGAGCGATAGGTAGGTAGGTAGATAAAATTTCTTTTAGTTGCGAACAACTTATTCTGTCATTTTTGCAAAAAAAGAGGGGGGAGAAAGTGGAGGAGATTTATTGGCGGGATACTGGGGCATCTTCAGTAATTTAGAAAAAGTTGAGCAATTATATATCACTTAAACCC
>NW_007904991.1:0-500 GCF_000696425.1 Galeopterus variegatus
AAATATCTGGGCACCTTGGCCCAGGCAAGATGATACTTAAAATTAACCATCACAAGTATCTATTGTTTAGGACATTCCTGTCTGCAAGAGATAGATATATAATTCAAATTAATATAAGAAGTGTGTGTTTGTGTGTGAAACCCAAAAGATAGTGTAGCTTAAGAACTCCAGCCATTCAAATAATGTCTTTTGCTCGCTTTCATTCTTTCTCTTTCTGTGCATTGGCCCAGTCTCCTACTGTACTTTAGCTTCCTCTGGGTGTTAGGGAATGAGAGCATGACCGAAGATACATACATGTTTATATCATCCTGAAGTCTACTGATCCTATATAAGGAAATTACTGATCCTATATAAGAAAAAAAATAGTTTAGTGATTTTCATGCTCGATTGCTACACAGTATTATTTAAATAGTTTGCTTATTTCTTGGGAACTTTCTATATTACATTGGTAAATCCTACCTCTCAGATAAAAGCTGAAGGCTCACTTTCTCAGCTTCCTT
>NW_007904992.1:0-500 GCF_000696425.1 Galeopterus variegatus
ACAGAAAAAGACAAAAGACAAAAAAAAAAAAAAAAAAACCCCAAGAGTATTAGTTAAGTTCAAATGAGTCGGTATTGATACAACTGCTAAAAAAAAAAGTGCTAATGTGACCTCAGGCTGAATTAGAAGAAATAGTATAACTAGGATGGGGAGATGACATCTGCTCTGCTCTGGCAGCTGCTGACAATGGCAAAGCAGGGTGATTGTAAGGGGGCAAGAGCCTTAATGTTGACCTGCTCACTGATCCAGAAACCTTTCTTTCTATACCTTTTGATTTAATAGATAATTAAATATCTGTATTGTAAAGCTGCTTTTGGTTGGGTATTCTATAACTTGCAGCTGAATACATCCGCACTGACTCAACCTTCTGAAGCAAAATTAATTGCTCCCCACTATGAGCAGACATGTCCTTCCCTCCTAGACTGTGACCTAATAGGAATAGACTCAGTGTCTGACATAGTAGGAACTATACACCTAAGGGGTCTTCAGAAAGTTCATGG
>NW_007904993.1:0-500 GCF_000696425.1 Galeopterus variegatus
GGATCACACAGAGGGACACCGCATCCCTGAGGGCCTGGGATGCAGCCCCACTGCCCTCGGAACCCCCCTTCGCTGCCCCTCCTCCCACTTTCCAGCTCCTGGCCACACAGAGCAGGGGGTGGCACAGGCCAGGGCACTCCCAGCCTGCAGGGGTATGTAGGCCCGCCCAGCCCTCCTTCCTGGGATGCTGAAGTGTTGGAGACAAGGAGCTCACAATTAAGGGTCTGTACAGGATCCAGAAACCTGGGATCTCCGCCAGCTGCAAACACCTCCAAATCGGGGTGTGTGTACAGGGAGAGGTGGGAGGGACAGCTGGAATGGAAAAGGTGTCCAGGCCCAGCTCTGTCTCCCAGCCTCCTCCATTGTTAACAGCAGCAATAATGACAGCTAGTGTTTCTGCAGAGCTCACTGTGTGCCAGGCGTGTTTCCCAGGGCCAAGCGTCATTCCCAGTCCTGAGAGGTGGGGAAACTGAGACCCAGTCACTTGCCTAGGCCACACA
>NW_007904994.1:0-500 GCF_000696425.1 Galeopterus variegatus
TCAGAGAGTGGAGTAAGCTCTGGCATGGGTTGGGCGAGGGCCGGCACAGGGGATCCAATGGGCAGCAGGGGAAGGCAGCAGCCAGTGCTCAGAAGTGCTGGGCAGAACAGTCACTGTCTGAAAGAGTTACGGAGCAAGCAGCTATTGATTGTTCACCACGTGGTAGAAACTCTCCTGTGCATTTCCTATGCACGAATCCCACTTGAGCCTCATGAGAAGAGTGTGATACAGACACTAGTAACACAGCCGAGAGAAGTCAAGGGATTTGCACAGCTGGGCAACTCTTGGAGCCTGAACTTAACCCAATCATCTGCCTTTAAATCCTTTCCTTTAAGCCTCTATGCCAGGAGTTGGTGAACTACGGCCCATTGGCCAAACCCAGACCACTGCCTGTTTTCGAAAAGAGAGTTTCATTGGAGCACAGCTATACACATTTGCTGACTGACCGTCTACAGAGGCTTTGGGGCTGCAGCAGCAGCATGAGAAGTCGCGACAGTGAC
>NW_007904995.1:0-500 GCF_000696425.1 Galeopterus variegatus
GCCACGATGAGAGAAAGAAAGGATCATGCCCACCATTTTGAGCCCCAGCCACTTCCAGTCTGGAACTGCTGAGTTCTCAGAGCAAGAGCTGGCAAAAACTGCAGGTGTGCCTTTAGTACGAAGTTGCTTGGATGCAGCAGGGGAGAAGAGGGCCTTGGTGGCCCCCAGCCCAGCAAGATCACTAAAGGGTTCCCGTGGAGCAACATAGGAGGGAGGGGCTGCAGACAACTGAAAGCAGGAGCCACTCAGAGGCTTGTGAGTCATTGCAAGGGAACTTGCATGGCCCACTCCATGGAAAGTGTTTAGAGTATGGGTTGGGGGGAGGGACGGGCTTACTGGGAGAACACTGGGGCACAGCATGGACAGCTGATCTGCCCCCCAATCAGAACAGGAATGCTCAGTGGAGGCTGGTCAGGAATATAGAACCACAGGGGTACAATTTGTCAAAAAGACTCAGGCCCAGACCAGAGTTTCCACACAGCCCAAGTGTACCAGACCTC
>NW_007904996.1:0-500 GCF_000696425.1 Galeopterus variegatus
GAAGGTCTCTAAGCTCAAGCTGAGATGGAAAGGGTTTGTCCAGGCTCCTCCCTCAAGTGGAACTGACCACTGCTCCTTAGAACGAGGACAGACACCTTCCTGCTGGGGTGTCCATAACCCCAAGAGCTTGGCAGCGTCACAGGATGCTGGTGTCTGGAGTGATCTTCTCCAGGGGAGCGAGGTGCCTCATGGGCTTTCATCAGATGAGTGTGCATTGACAAATGCCATATGATTCGTGAGATACTAGGCAGAGATCAAATTTCCCCTTCCCCGCACCCCACAGAGTGCGGCAGCCTGGGAGGGCTCCTGAGCAGCTGCTTGTCGCTCTGCCCCGATTTCCAGACTGTTCTTAAAAGAGAAAGCCGCCGAAAGGGCTCCCCAGGCCGCCCACGTGGGGCCTGAGCTTAGCTGTCCTCCTGTGCCAGGCAGCCTGTGGGCTGTCTCTGGACTCTGTGCGGGGGGCGCTCAGTGACAGCCATCCCTCATGGTGTATCCAGACA
>NW_007904997.1:0-500 GCF_000696425.1 Galeopterus variegatus
AATGTAGACTGCCTAGAGATGACAGTATTTGACACATGACATGGTGGTGTAGTCCCTGGGTATTCTTTTTGCCTACCCAGACTATGTGCTAGAGAAGTCTGCAATCCAGAAATGTCAACTGGTACTGACAAAAATTATTCTAAGGGGGAGGAGGAGGAGGGTAAGGAAAGAATTGGTAAAGGGCCATGAAAAACTATTACATTGTCGGTAATGGGTCACAATAATCAACCACATTGTATGTTGACAAAATAAAATAAAATAAAATAAAACAATTACATTATATAATGGAGGATATACTAATTACCCTGATTTGAGCACCATATATTGCACACAGGTTTTGATATTCAACTCTGTACCCCACAGACATGTACAATCTACTGTGTTTTAATTAAAAAGAAATTATTCCAAGGAAAGCCTGCTGTCTTTAGCCAAAGGAATGGGAAAAGTGTGGCCTAGAAGAACAGAAAAACTTGAATAGTACCTGCACTGTTCCAGCCAAA
>NW_007904998.1:0-500 GCF_000696425.1 Galeopterus variegatus
GTTCTCCACAGAGACAGAATCAATAGGATATGTTATAAATATATGAGAGGGGATTTATTACAGGAATTATCTCATATCATTGTGAAGAAAAGTCCCATGATGGGCCATCTGCTAACTGGATGCTGGTAGCGTGGTTTAGTCCAAGTCCAAAGGCCTCAAAACCAGGGAAACCAATGGCATCCTTGGTGTAAGTCCTGAAACCCAAAAGCTGAAAAGTCTCAAGCTCTGATGTCCATGGACAGGAAAGGAGTGTATCCCAGCTCCAGTGAATAGAAAGAGAGATTCACCTTTTTTCTCTGTCCTTTGTTCTCTCCAGGCCCCCGGAAGATTGGATGGTTCCCACCCACATTGAGGGTGAGTCTTTCCACCCAATCCATTCAGGCTTTCATACTAATCTCTGCTGGAAATACCTCATGGACACACCTAGAAAGTGTAGATTGCTTTACCAGGTTTTTCAGCATTCCTTAATCTAATCAAGTTGACACCTAGAATTAAGCTTC
>NW_007904999.1:0-500 GCF_000696425.1 Galeopterus variegatus
TTGTTGGCAGGAATGTAAATTGGTACAGACATTGTGGAAAACAGTATGGAGGTTCCTCAGCGAACTAAAAATAGATCTACCTTACGATCCAGCTATCCCACTATTGAGTATAGACCCAAAGGAAATGAAATCAATATATCAAAAAGACACCTGCACTCCCATGCTCATCACAGCATCCTAAATGCCCATCAGTGGATGAATGGATTAAAAAAACTGTCCTATATATAAAAAATGGAATACTATTCAGCTATAAAAGAAGTAATATTCAATCATTTGTAGCAGCATGGATGGAACTGGAAACCATCATGTTAAGTGAAGTAAGTCAGGCACAGACAAACAGTACATGATCTCACTCATATGTGGAATCTTAAAAAAAAAAAGAATAGATTGCTTTGAGAACAAAGAAAGAGCTCTGGGGAATGGAGGCAGTTCATTAGAGGAGCTGGATGATGAAGTCAAAAATTTTTCCCAAAATGCTCGGGAGAGCACAGTGCTGGTAG
>NW_007905000.1:0-500 GCF_000696425.1 Galeopterus variegatus
TGGGGAAAATAGGATAATTTAGTCAGGCTCCCTTGGTGCAGGTCTGGTTGGGGGTTGAGCAGCACATTTCTTGTAAGCAAGTTGTGCGTGGGTGGAGTTAGTGGCATGTACACCAATGTATCTTTTTAGTTCATTGCTATTGTGTGTTCTTCAGTTTGTGGAGCGTGGCTGGCCAGCAGAGAGCTCATGTCTAAAAATAGGGCATGTTTACTCTGCTGGCAGCTGCTCAGTTTTTCTTTGGACTTTGCCATTAGCAGTTGAGTTTCTGAGTTTCTCCTTTGGACTGTTTAGCTCTTAGATGTGTGTGTGCTGAATAAAAACTATTCCTATTTCAACCAAGGCTCCAAGGACTTTTTTGCCAGTTACCTAGCTCACAGACATGCATGGGAAGGGTTTGTGAATGGGCTCGAGGGGTCTGTGAGCTCCAGACCCTAGCCCGAGCTCTACAAGCCCTATTGCCACAACTCCACCTATGCCTTGTACCACTTCTGTAAATAACC
>NW_007905001.1:0-500 GCF_000696425.1 Galeopterus variegatus
TCCTTTAGCACATCATTTGTCATTGGTATTGTGATTTGCCAGGTCCTAAGAAGAGAAAAATCTAAAAATTAAAATAAAATGATCTCTCTCACCCCTGATACATTTTCTACAGTGTTAACATTGATCATCTTAAAAAATTTTTTTTATTATTTTCAATATAAGTCTGGGTAAAACAAATAAAATGATACTATAATGCTACCACTTCCCCATTTCTTCTCATGATCCCAAAGGAAAACAATTGTGACTCTTACAGTTCTTTCCTCTGCAATGTGTCTCCATATTACCATATAGATGTTCTTAATATATCATTTTTATACATTATCTATTACCTTCTTATATGGAAGATGAAGATGTATCTCAAATATGCCATGCCTGCCTATACATCTTCTCCTCTTCTCTCAAGTTAATCATATCACGCCATTTGATTAAATCAATAGAGGGTTTGTATTGTTATTACTGTGTAAATATTGTTTCCTACTGAGCCAGTTTTCTTTTATATA
>NW_007905002.1:0-500 GCF_000696425.1 Galeopterus variegatus
TCTGTCAACAGCTTTTACCCTCTCATTCTCCCCATCAAAAGAGTGAAAAATCAACCCCAAAAGGGCCACTGTATCCCATGTCTTCAATCACAGTGATTAGTACAGGATGGATACATGACCCAATCCAGATCAAATTCCTTCTCTTAGAGTTTTCTTCTGCTGAAAAGGCTTCCCTTTTTAGTGGAGTCTCCAAATCCTATGATTCTCCCATATTAGCAGGTGGGATGGTCCCCAAGATGTGGAGAAGTCTGGAAGAAGAGTGAGCAGTGAACAGCTCTGGGGACATTAAGCCCCTGATCCCCAGCACTGCCGGGTTCTTGCAGTCCAATGAACAATCCCAGTGTTTGTTCATTAAATCTCCTTTTTCCTTCAGCTACCTGGAGTTGGCTTTATGTTATTTGAAACTGTAAGAATTTTGACTAACAGCTTATGCATCTATTAACATCAATAATTTTTGGAAGACCGCATAACAGCATGGAAAAGTTATTTTGATAAATTTT
>NW_007905003.1:0-500 GCF_000696425.1 Galeopterus variegatus
TTCGTAGGATTTATATTTCTAAAGTCCTTTAAGGGGCGGCCCGGTGGCGCACTGGAGAGTGCGGCACTTGGGAGCGCAGCGGCGCTCCCCCTGAGGGTTCGGATCCCATATGGAGACCGGTTCCCGCTCACTGGCTGAGCGCGGTGGGGGCGCAACACCGAGGGTTGCGATCCCGTTGCCGGTCCCTGGTATGGGTGCGACACCGAGGGTTGTGATCCCATTACCGGTCAGTAAAAAAAAAGACAAAAAAAATACATAAATAAATAAAATAAAGTCCTTTAAGCTTACAGCTGCATTAATCTAGGACATCTGATTTTTTGCGGAGTTACTCATGAAACTGGCCGTCGATAGACTTGTTAAATCTTTGGTTCACGCATTTCTGAAATCGTAAGCCAATACACTGTTCTTGCCCACAGACGTATCATGGTCTCCGGAAGCGTAGTTCAAGCTTGCTTCCCTGTAGCTTGGTTAGGAAACAAATGGGAATGAGTGATTCTAGA
>NW_007905004.1:0-500 GCF_000696425.1 Galeopterus variegatus
GGGGAAAAAAAACCCCCTCAATTTCTCTCACTACATTTTTGTTTTGTTTTGTTTCTTTTTTAATGAACTCATAATGAGAAAGTGCAGACTTTTGACTTTTACTTTCCATGACTTAACTTTTTCTTGGAGTTTGTAACCAACTCTGCTGATTTTGGAATATAAATTCAAAGAAAGGGGTTTCAGGACCACAATAAGCCCTCTGGTCCTCAGTTTTACAATCAGTTCCCCAGAGATGAGGGATGCATCTTTGTCAATGACGAGTAGATCAAAAGCCCCTTTTATTATAATCATAGTTGATACAAAGAGGAACTTTCTTTCTTGAAGTTGTACTGACTGAGTTCTGGTCATTCAGAATAAGGGTTAGTGGCATAATGTCTCCCCATCTAAGTTTAAAATTTTAAATTTCTCAGTTTTTAAAAGGGTTCTCTTTCTCTATCAGTAAAAGACATACTCATATTTTGTCACACGTCAAGAAAGACCATGAATCAGTTATAAATTTC
>NW_007905005.1:0-500 GCF_000696425.1 Galeopterus variegatus
GCAGCTCCACTTCTATGGCTTTCCTTGTCTCAGGTGATGCTTTAGCTCTCACAGGCTGGCATTGCACACTGTTTGCTCTACAATTTGCCATGACAGTGCCACTACCACAGCTCCACTAGGCATGGTCTTCGGTGGGATTTTTCTGCTGCAACTTGTACCGCACATTTCCTCTTTGCATTGTTCTAGCAAAGGCTCTATGCAGTGAATCCACCCCTGTGACATATTTCTTCCTGGGTTCTCAGGCTTTTCCATACATCCTTTGAAATCAGGGGAGAGGATCCCAAGTTTTCAGAGTTCTGGCATTCTGTGAGCCTGTAGACCTAACACCACATGGACACCACCAAGGCTTCCTGCTTGTATTTTCCAAAGCTGCGGGTCCACCCACACCTGAGGCCAATTTAGCTACAGCTGGAGCAGCCAAAGCAGCTGGGGTGCTGGTGCAGGAAGCAGCTTCCTGAAGCGGCCCTGAGCAGCAAGCCCATGGCTGGTGCCTCAGGCCT
>NW_007905006.1:0-500 GCF_000696425.1 Galeopterus variegatus
TACCTGGGAAAGTTATGTACTATTCTGTTTGATCAATATGTCCCATCCTTGAGCAAAAAGTTAGAAACATGATCTATTATCATGCAGGTTTCAAAATTCCATTCTGCAATCACTGTAAGGTATCTTTTGTGACCACAGGTTACTTTGGTGATGTAGAGGGAATTGTAAAACTTGGTTAAGAAGTTACCTTAATCTATAGGATTGAATTAGTCTTTAGTTCATTTGGTCTACCATAACTAATTCCAACAGGATTAAAAATCATAGGAGGGAAAAAAGCAGCAATTTTTTTTTTTTTTGGTAGTTTGAGCAGTCCATGGTCAAAGCAAAATTCCGAGATTTGGCAATGAACACTAGTCCCAGGATTGTGCCCCAATAAATAATCCTGGTAACTTCAGCATCAGTTAAGAGATATAAAGTCAATCTTGATATGTCTCAAATGGTTTTTCATTTGACAGTTTCTAAATCTTCAACTTGGCTCTCTGAGGATGTGCTAACAAGTT
>NW_007905007.1:0-500 GCF_000696425.1 Galeopterus variegatus
CAGCAAGGGTCTGGAGGTGGTGAATAATCAATCTTTGCTTGTTTCTTTTGCATATATATTACAGTCTAGCTGGGCACGAAATTCCAGATTGACAATTATTTATGGAACTTTGAAGATACGAATTTATTGACTTTTGGCATCTCTTGTTGCTGATGACAAAGCATCAGTTCATCCTTCCATTATAAGAAAACTCTTATTTTTAGTAGCTTTTTAGCTTTTCTCTTTGTCCTGAATATTTGGCTTCTCCTTTATGTTTTTCTCTAGGTAAAGCTTTGTCTTATTTTCTAGTGTGGTACTTAGTGGTATTCTTAATCTGAATTCAATTCTGGAAGAGTTTTAGCCATTATGCTTTGGAATATTGGTTTTCTACGACTCTTATTCCCTTTTCTTCATATACTCCTATGAGATGAATGGTAGAGCCTCTCGTTCTATCATCCAGGAGCAATTGCTCCTTTATATTCTTCATCACTCTAGACTGTATTTTGGGTGAATTTCTCATT
>NW_007905008.1:0-500 GCF_000696425.1 Galeopterus variegatus
CCTAAGCATCCCACATAGAAACCCAAACCCACTCCTGGGAGCACAGTCCAGTGTGTCGTTGGTGGAATGTCCCAGAACATGCTCAAAAGAGCACCAGTCTTTTATATTCACTGTGATTTAAAACAAACACACAAATAAAAAGAGTGTCTTTGGAAAAGCAATCTGGGGGACACTGTGCTCCAGCCCCTCGTGGGGATTCACTGTGCACTTCAGGGAGACTTCATCTGCCACAGAAAAGAAACCTGTATCTGATCAGGGAATCACTCTTTCCCCAGCACTTCACACTTAACACTTACTTCCCTGGGGAACCAGGATTCCTTGAATCAAATTTTGGGAAATGGCTGCTTAGAGAAATCTCCCAGGGTGGAGATGTTAGTGTGGTGTTGTTAACACCAAGGTCAAGAACTCGGGTCCCTGTGCCAGCCAGCCGCCCCCCCCAAAAAAAAAGAGAGAGAGAGAAATCTCTGAAAGTCTGACGCCCAGCCCAATGCCTCTCTCCC
>NW_007905009.1:0-500 GCF_000696425.1 Galeopterus variegatus
TAAAGAAAATATAAGGAAAGATATGTGCCTTACAGAATAGAGAAAGTTGACCGACTCACTTCAGCAGTTTAAAGATGGCCAAAAAATTCCTTGATAATCCTCTCATTGCTTTTACCTAATAAAGTTTAGTGAAAGTGATGCTATGCTAGATCTTAGCCTAGCCTTTAAGAGGACTTTCATTTCCATTTCCCTCCATTTTGAAGCCTTGAGCTACCTGAGGCCATCATCCTATGATGAAGCTTAAGATAGCCACATGAACAGGCCATGGGCTGAGGGGTAGGGTGTGTGTAATTGATTCTGAGCCAGTCTCTAGCTGTTCTGGTCCCAGCCATTAGAATCATCCATGATTTGGCCCTAGACATGGCAAAGGAACAGGAAACCATCCCCTCTGTGCAAGTCCAAAATCCTGATCCACAGAATCATGAAGTAAAATAATAACTAATTGTTCCAAGTTTTGGAGTAGTTTGTTATGCAGCAATAGATAACCAGAATACCATACC
>NW_007905010.1:0-500 GCF_000696425.1 Galeopterus variegatus
TTTTCTTTTTCTGTGTTTAGTAAAGTAGTCACAGACCCAAAATCTGATAGGCCCACTCCTCTGGAAATATATTGATAATATATATTTATGAAACATGCAATTTCATGGGGCTCAGGGAACTCCCTGAAAATCATCCTTGACCTGCCTGTATGGTCTTTGGTGGGGACCCAAATATAAGAATCCTGAATTAGAATATTTTTTTTTAAAGTTTCTTTACTCTAAATTTTCCTATTTTGGTTAAATTCATGTTATAAGAAAATTAAAATGACAAAATTGTACAAAAGTTTTGATTTCAAATTCAGTCATCTTATGGAACTCTTTGTGTTCCGGTATCTTAAGAAAGAAGAAACTCAGTTTATAAGGAGTGGCACGGTTGGTACAAGGAAAATATCATTGGAATACAAATTAGGAAATATTGGGTCTGGGTATGAGTTCGTACCCATTTGCAGAGACTTTGGGCTTCAGGTCCCTCATCTATAAAATATAGATAACATTACCCA
>NW_007905011.1:0-500 GCF_000696425.1 Galeopterus variegatus
AATGATTTACTATTTCTGGATGGGAAAAAGTTCTGGGTGGGAAAGAATTCTTTTTCTCACTCGGGAGTTCTCCACTGAATGCTAAGTGAAGACTAAAGAATTAGAATTATAAAAGAAGGCAAGTGGGGAATGATCCAGAACATGGCAATTTATCCTTGCTGTTTTTGTTGCATTCCGCTAAGCACTTGGCTCAATTCCAATCCCATCTTGGGGCACAATTCTGGGATAATGGAAACATCTGCTTTAAGCCAAACACGAGGGAAGAGAAGAAACACGAAGGAAGAGAAAACTTCCCTCCAAAGGGCTGTTTCTGTAGGAACAGGAAATAGAGTATATTTCAAAGAAGAGTCAAAAAGCTGCGCACAATCAAACATATTAATAATTCTGCAGCAGGAAAAATAATCACACTAAATGGAAAAAATAGAAACAAAAACAGCCGCATGTCAGTTCAGGCCAGGTTTTGTGAGTACTTTGTAGAGTACCCACCCATATCTCAAATT
>NW_007905012.1:0-500 GCF_000696425.1 Galeopterus variegatus
AAGGAAAAGAAAGTGTTTATTCCTCCTGATAAGAGGCACATATTTAGGAGTTTATGTATTCAAACTCCATTTACCCTCAACATAGCTGTTTCTGCACCCATCGGTTCTGTCTTAAGACATGTGCAGACCCTTTCAATTGGCCCAAGGTCCTTTCTACTTGTCATTCTGGTTCTCTTTTGCTTTTTATGCTAAATATCTTGGGGAAGGGCTACAGCCAGAGCCTCCACATCCTTTCTCCACTCTCTGGTTTTCTCTCCTACCTTCTACCAGAACCTCTGTCAAAATTCACAAATGACAGTCTTTAGTTCAGTTCATTGACATTTTCTTTTTTCTCATCTTCCTTGACTTTTCTGTTGCCCATCTCCCTTGCAGTAGCCTGGCTCTAATCCCACCTCTCCATTAACTTTTCTCTTTGACAGTGACCTCTTCCTAGGTCAGCCCCTACCTCTAGGCATCCTCTTAGGTTTCTGCCCTTCTCTCTTCCCTGGAGACTTTCTTTA
>NW_007905013.1:0-500 GCF_000696425.1 Galeopterus variegatus
TCAAGCCTGACACCTGCGTGGTCCAGCAACCACAGATCTTTTTTGCTTCTATAATTTTGCTTTTGCCAGAATATCATGTAACTGGAATTACACAGTATAAAATCTGTAGACTCCAGCTTTTTTCACTTATAATTAATGCCTCTGAGATTCATGTGTATTGTTGCGTGTTTCACTGCAGAACTGGAATTGAAACTCAGGCTGCCTGACTCCAGAGCCCGTGCTCCCAGCACTGTGTTCTGAGGGCTCCCTGTGAAAACCCAGCGAGTGGACATGTGGGGTTCCTTTTCTAGTGTGGACACAACGATCATTTAGTTTCTAACACTCCTATCATTAACTCTATTAGAAATGGCTAAGATTATTCATTTGTAACAAAAATTTATAATGAGAAAAACCCTGCAAGAGACTTTGACTAAATTAATTATTCAGTGTGGATTCTCATTCTGAAAGTCTTGAGCAGGTCACCATTACTATCTTTGTATAGAAGTTTACCATGATTTTTT
>NW_007905014.1:0-500 GCF_000696425.1 Galeopterus variegatus
GACATAGTGGTTGGTGGCTGCCAACTTTAAAAGCAAATGGCATTCTACCGTAAAATCCCAGAACATTCCTTTCTTTTTCTGAGGATCTCAGGATCAAGAGGAACAAGTGCAGCAAAGGTAAATAGAAATCGACGTAGCTACAGCATATGTTGTATGTGGAGAACAGACCCAAATGACCACATCAGGAGCAGACAAGCTTTTTAATAGGAGACCAGTTGTGCCCCACTAAAGATGACTTAATGAGAAAGAGCCACAAAGGGGAAAGTACATTAACACAAAGCTCGTTTATGAGCTTGTTATGAGCTTTACATCATTATTTTCACAGGAAGGGTTCCATGTTTTGCCATTTTCTAATAGAACTAGATGACTACTCATTTGAAGAAAAAAAAAGGAAAAAAAGAATATCTTAAGGAACTGTCAGCAATACATAACTGCTTTCTGAAAACTTTATCAAAAAATTTAAACAAGATCACTCATGCATGTGAATACACAACAATCAG
>NW_007905015.1:0-500 GCF_000696425.1 Galeopterus variegatus
AGAACACAGCAGAGAATGGGCCTAATTCTTCCTTTTATACAGAGGAGGACTTCTCTGGGTAACAGTAATAACAGCTCTATTCATTGAACAGCTCTGTGTGCACATTACACATGTTTACATGTCTAAGCATTACAACAGCCCAATGAGGCAGGTACTTTTATTTTCATTTCCATTCTAAAGATGAGGAAACTGAGGAACAGAGAAACAGTAACTTGCTTAAGGTCACACAGATTGGCCTCAAAGCTAGGTGGTCTGAGTCCAGAGCCCACCCTTTCAACCGTCATGTGATCCTCTCCTTTCGAAAGAGGATTAAGTACCTTAAAATAAGAATATACAAAAATGGTGGGCATATTGGAGGGAGTGCACTTATGGAACTGCAGGTAATTGGGTTAGATTGGCACAGAGGAGGAACATGGCATGAAGGGGCCAGTAGGCCGGGAGCCGTCCTCTCCCTTGGCTTCACATACATGGGACACAGTGTGTGGACAGGATGAGACAGG
>NW_007905016.1:0-500 GCF_000696425.1 Galeopterus variegatus
CTGGCAGATTCTATAAAAGTTTAACACAAATTTACCATATGATTCAGCAATTTCAATCCTAGCTATCTATCCAAGAACTCTGAAAACATATGTCCACATAGGCAAATATATGGGAATATCCATAACAGCACTTTTCATATTAGCCAAAAAAATGAAAATAATTCAAATGTCCATCACCTGGTGAATGGACAATCAGATATCCATTCAATGGAATACTATCCAGTAATAAAAGAGAATAAACTACTGATACATACTACAACACTGATGAAACTCAAAAACTTTATGCTAAGTAGAAGAAGCCAGGTACAAAAGACCACATATTGCATGATATAATCTATATGAAATGTCCAGAATAGGCAAATATGTATAGACAGAAAGTAGACTGGTAGTTACCTAGGGCTGGTGGAGCAATAGGGAGTGACTGCAAATGCACACAAGTGATCTTTTGAGGGTGATGGAAATATTCTAAAGATGGATTATATGACAATTGTACAACTCTA
>NW_007905017.1:0-500 GCF_000696425.1 Galeopterus variegatus
TGACAGGAGGGGGTGTTAAAACAGAGGAGGAAGGGGCTTCTCCTCTGAGCACCAGGGTGCCTCTATTCTCCTGCACGGCCCCTCTCCCCGTCTCATGGCTCCTGTGACAGAAGCTGGGAACCTCCAACCCACACTTATCTCCTGAGCCTGAAGCTTCCACCACTCCCTGCCTCCTGTGACCAACGTTTGGATGGTCCACGGGCTCTTCAGACATCCGGACCACATTCAGTATCTTTCCTGTGAAATGTCTCCGGAGCCCCCTGCTCAGGCAAACGCTCCTGCTCCCCCAATGTGACATCTGATGCAGTGGTCCCTCTTCTTCTCCTCTTCTGAACCCAGTCTCCAGCTCCATGAACTTGGCCACTGCTCCACTCCTCCTCTCCATCCTCTTGGCCACCCAGGCAGTGCCTCAGGGCCAGCCCCTCCCTCCTCCTGCCATTTCTTGTCCTGGGCCTGCATCATGTTCCAAAAATGCACATGGTCACATCACTCCACTTAAG
>NW_007905018.1:0-500 GCF_000696425.1 Galeopterus variegatus
GAACAACAAAACCCCTGAATAGTCAAAGCAATCCTCAGCAAAAAATAAATAATTAAATAAAGACAGAATCAAAACAATCCTTAAATTCAAAATATACTACAAAATTATAATAACCAAAACAGCATGGTACTGGCATAAAAACAGACAGACCAGTGGAACAGAATAGAGAGACCAGAAATCAATCCACATATTTACAGCCAACTGATTTTTGACAAAGGCAACAAGAACATACATTGGGAAAAAGACTACCTCTTCAATAAATTGTGCTGGGAATAATGGAAATCCCTACATAGAAAAATGAAACTAGTCCCATACCTCTCAACATATACCAAAATCAATTAAAAATGGATTAAAGACTTAATTATAAGACCTGAAACCATAAAACTCCTAAAAGAAAACACAGGGGGAACACTTCAGGATATAGGACTGGGCAAAGACTTTATGAATAAGACCCCAAAAGCACAGGCAATGAAAAAAACATAAACAAATGGGAATATATC
>NW_007905019.1:0-500 GCF_000696425.1 Galeopterus variegatus
CAAATCCTATTATGGTAATTGAAAGGTGGGGCCTTGAAGAGGTGATTAGATCGTAGGACCAGGCAGTAGTGAAAGGATTAATAATGGTGGTCATGGTGTGGTTCTGAGGGCTTTAAAAGGAGAGTGCATGAGGAGCTGTCTCTCTGCTCCACCATTTTCTACAATGTGATCCTCTGCCATCACTGTCACCACCACCCCACCTTCACCAGCTATGTTCCCTGGACTTTGGACTTCCCAGCCTCAGAAACTGTAAGCAATAAATTTTGTTTTCTTACAAATTACCCAGTTCTGTGTATTTTGTTATAAGCAACAGAAACTAATACACTAGTGCAAAAAGGCAAGAAAAAGAAATATCAGGTATAAGGATCGAAAAGTAATAAGGTCTCATTATTTGCAGATGACATGATTATGAATATAGATACCCACAAAGAATATACAAACTATTTATATTAATACATGAATTTAGCTAGTTCACTCGATATATTTTTTGTGTACTAGCA
>NW_007905020.1:0-500 GCF_000696425.1 Galeopterus variegatus
TCTTAAACCCAGCTTTCTGTCCTAAAACTCTGTTAGCTTCTTATGTGCCTGGATAATATGTATATCAAGCAGATTGCATGCTATTTGTGTTTTGTTTAATCCAATAAAAATCAAATTTTCTAAAAGCAATTAATATCAAAACATGCAAATAAGAGAGGCCAAAGAGGATAATAATTGGTTTGTAGAAAGGCAACTAATAGACATGAAATATAAGTCTAAGAAAAGAAAATAAATTAAGTGAAAGTGAGCTTTTCATCAGCAATCATTAAAACATAACAATGGAAGTCCAAACCCAGTGTCTTATCTAGTTGGAACAACTGGTTAGTGTCTCTAAGCTCCCGGGTAACTGTTACAATGTTTCCTTTGCTGCTTCCCCTCTCTCCCTCCCCTGATAATTTAGTGCATTTTTCCCAATCAGCACTGACAAGCTCCTGCTGGATGCCCATTTCTGCATGTCATCATTTGAGTCTCTATCCCTGCATGGGCACCTGTAGCAACTT
>NW_007905021.1:0-500 GCF_000696425.1 Galeopterus variegatus
AATTATTGGTTATGAATATTCATGGGGTAAAAATCTGACCGTCACAACTCATGCCCAAGATGTGATGGCCAGGTCAGTCCTGGCAGCATGCCATTACCACGAATTGAGATCGTATAGAAGGTTCTCCACCCAATTAATCCCCGACCTCCCTCCCCAGCACCCTTTCCCCGACTCCACTTTGTATTCCTAGGAACGTTCTCTCCCTCTGTAAGTCCAATGAACCACTGTGGTCTTTATTTCCTTCCTTCTTTCTCTCTTAGCTCCCACTTATCAGTGAGGACATGAGATATTTTTCCCTCTGTGCTTTGTTTATTTCACTGAACATAAGTTTCTCCAGGATCATCCATGTTGTTATGAATGGCAGAATTTCATTCTTTTTTATGACAGAGTAGTATTCCATGGTGTATATATACCACAGTGTCCTTATCCAGTCATCCATTGGTGGACATTTAAGTTGGGTCCATATCTTGGCTGTTGTGAATAGAGCTGCAATGAACATG
>NW_007905022.1:0-500 GCF_000696425.1 Galeopterus variegatus
GAGTGAAAAAAACTAGTCCCTAAAGGTTACATACTGTATGATTCCATTTATAAGATATTCTTGAAAAAAAAAACTATAATGATGGAAAGTGAGTAAATGGTTCCCAGGGGTTACAGGTGGGGGGACATTGTGACTCTTAAGAGGGTAGCACAGGTGAGATTTGGGGGTGATGGAACTATTCTGCATCCTGATTGTGGTGGTGGCTACACAAATCTACACGTGTTAAGATTAATAGAACTGTACACCAGAAAAATCCAATTTAACTATACCAAAATTTAAAACATCAAATTTTAAAAGTATGCTGTATGTCACTCTACTATTCAAGAATTTTTAATATTCCTCATTTTATACAGAACAAAATTCAAACTTCAAGGCGATCTTCCCTCCGTCTTCTACTGCTTCATCTTTTCTCAGTATATAATTGAGAGGTAGTTAATAAGTATTTGTGTGTATTTAAGTCTCAGATTTTAAATTTACATAATAATGAAATATATCTAACA
>NW_007905023.1:0-500 GCF_000696425.1 Galeopterus variegatus
TGGCTTTTAGAGTTTCTGATGAAAAGTCTGATGTTATTCTTATTGGGGCTCCCTTGTAAGTAACTGCCCCCTTCTCTCTTGCAGCTTTTAAGATTCTCTCTTTGTCTTTGATTTTTGTCAGTTTGATTATCACATCTTGGCGAGGACGTTTTTGGATTAGATTTGTTTGGTGATCTTCTTTGGGCTTCCTGAATCTGGGGATCTGTGACTTTTTCTGTACCTGGGAAGTTTTCTGCTATTACCTCATTGAGGATGTTTTCAATGCCATTTCATTTTTCCTTTCCTTCTGGAATACCCATGATTTGGATATTTGGGCACTTATGGTTGTCAGTTGTCTCTCACATTTTCTCCAATTTTTTTAAATTTATTTTTTGTTTTTTCTGTTGTGCCTGTGATAATTCAAACAGCCTGTCTTCGAGGTCAGAAATTCTCTCTTCTGCTTGTTTAAGTCTGCTGGTTAAACTCTCTGTTGTGTTTTTTATTTCGTTGAATGAATCCTT
>NW_007905024.1:0-500 GCF_000696425.1 Galeopterus variegatus
AAAGAGAATTAACTGAAAAACTATTAGAAATAATTCTAAAAATCAATAATGCAAAATTAATACACATAAATTAATAACTTTATTATATCCAAATTATATTTAGTTGGAATATATAATTTAAAACAATTTTAATTTATAATAGCCAGCAAAATTAAGTACCTAGGTTTAAACTTAGGAAGAAATAAGTAGGACCTATATGAAGAAAAAATAAAAAATCTGAAGGGACTTAAAATTACTCAGGCAAATGGAAAATATACTTTTCCCTTAGTATCACTCAGTACTGTAGAGATGTCAATTTAAAATAATCAACAAATGTAATTCAATTCCAGTTAAAACACCAATGGTATTTTTAGAACATAATAAAAAGTTTCTGAAGTCTTTAGAAAATTGTGAAAAAAATAAAGTAAAAGAAAAGAAAAAAGAGGAAAAAAAAAGAAAACTGTGAAAAAAGAAGAGAAATGAGAGGAGACTATCTCTACCAGTTGTTTAAAAATATTTTA
>NW_007905025.1:0-500 GCF_000696425.1 Galeopterus variegatus
AAATGGTATCCTGGATAGGATCCTGTAAGAGATGAGGTATTAAACAGAAAATCTGAATAAATAGGGATTTAAGTTAGTAATAATGTCTCAATATTTTTTATAAGTTTTAACCAATATACCATGCTAATATAAGATGTTAAAAATAGGGGAAATTGAGTATGGAATGAATGCCAATTCTATGTACTATCTTTGCCATTTTTTTGTAAATGCATGTGTTCTAAAATTTAAAGAGTTTATTTGTTAAAGTTTTGTTATATAACCACTGCATTATGAGAACATAAATATGAAAATCCTGCTCTTTAAAATGTATATGAAGTATATTACACTCTATCAGGCACATAATGTACTGCGTAAAGCACCCCTCTCACAGACACCACCCCCTTATTAACCAAGAACCTTAAATTCTGGAAGGATGGAATGGATAGCAGGTTGGTCCTAGCACCAATCACACATATATGGAAACCTTCTTTGTTAGCTATGATTTTAATAAAAGCTACTAT
>NW_007905026.1:0-500 GCF_000696425.1 Galeopterus variegatus
AAACTGAAAAAAACTTGAGCGAAGGAAAGGAACGTGAACAGCCAACCAAATCTATGACAGAACTAAGAGTTTCCTGATGGGTTTTCACTGTACCTTTTGCTTTACTTTGCTACATTTTATACATACACACTCATATTAAAAAAAAATTAAAAAGGAGAGAAAGATTCCAGAATAAGCCAAGTGTTTCAGATTTGAAGGCCTATGAGGCAGTTGGTAATATAAATATGCAATGTTGCAGGGTAAGAGGTAATAGATAAAAAACTGCTGAGGCCTGTAGCTGAACTAGAGAGAAATACCACTACTTAAAGACATTTAGAGCCAATGTCTAAAATGAAAAATAAAAGCCAAACCAAACATCTGGAACCTGCATTTGTCTTTTGAGCTATCAGTTTGTAATCCTTGGAACTAACCTTTGTCTCGGAAATAAGAAATTGGAATTTAAAATAAGTCTAAGTAGAATAATGATATTAAAAGGCAGAAATTGTAGATAACCTTTTTTT
>NW_007905027.1:0-500 GCF_000696425.1 Galeopterus variegatus
CGGAGGTACGCAGCCTGTGATGGCTGCATTGTCTTAAACTCAGATATAATATTATAATAACACACAAAAAAGCATGGGTTTGCACAAAGCAGGCAGGCTTATGGCACTCTGATTTTGTCAACAAGTCAACTGGGGTCAGAATGGCTCATCAACATGACCTAAGTCAAGAGGTGAGCATTTTTCTCTGTGATGAAGGAACAAAGCCATTCTCAGTGGCACTTTTTCCAAGCTGTAATGTCTGAATATTTGTGACCCACCCTGCAAAGTCACACGTTGAAATCTCACCCCTAAGGTGATAGTATTAGGAGGTGGGGCCTCTGGGATGTGATTAGGGGACCTCTGGGAGGTGAATAGGCTCATGAATGGGATTAGTGTCCTTATAAAAGGAATCCCGGAGAGCCCCCTTGTCGCTTCTACCATGTGAGGACACGTGAGAAGCTGCCATCTATGAACCACGAAGCAGGTCCTCACCAGTCACAGACTCTTCCACGCCCTGACCT
>NW_007905028.1:0-500 GCF_000696425.1 Galeopterus variegatus
TGAGTTTTGGAGGGGACAACACATCCAAACTCCATCATGTTGGAACACATGGCTTTGAGAACATGGTGATATGCCCAGTGTGAATGGAATACAGTGAGTAAATGTGTCAGAAGATGTGCCTCCCCATTAGTGTCTTGTGTGCCCTGGAAAGAGAGTGGAATGTTATTCTGCTAGTACTGGAGGGAATCATTAGGGGTGTTTAAAGGGGAAAAATAATACGATTCTTACTAGCTCGGGAAAAATAACTGTCAACAGTTTGGGAAACATATCTCAGGGGGTATCACAAAGGAAAAGACATTTGTATGAAAGCTACCCTGTGCATCTAGAGGAGACATGCTGAACAACTGAACTAAAGCAGTGCTGGTAGGAATTTGCAAAAGAGGTCATATTTGATAGCTGTTTTGCTGGTAGAATTCCTAAATCTTGATGTCTACTTTCTTGTCACAGATAAGCAGACATAAAAAGTGACTGAAATATTTTTAGCAATAAAGATTGTGTAA
>NW_007905029.1:0-500 GCF_000696425.1 Galeopterus variegatus
CGGCAAAATCCCGTATTTCTCTCATATAGAGGTATTCAAACGTATGCATATTCGAGCATGAACTATCTGTGCATTGACAGGAGTCGGGGTTCCCAGCCTACCCCGGGAGAGCAATGGGTGAACCAGGGGCATGTCATGGTGCCTGAAAAAGACCAGTGAAGGTGGGAAAAGTACCCAGGTGTCAGTCCGATGACCCCCCCTGGCCAAGCATGAGGGACTTTGAGCATCAGAAAAATTATAGTAATGCATTATAGCACATTGAAATGCTTTTTTAGAAAGGACCATGAGACAGAAATGTGGCAAAAAAGGGAAAGCTTCTGTTTACAAGTGCTGGCACGCATGTGTGTACACATGCACTCACACGTGCACGTGCACACACACTCACAGACATACTTACACAGACACACATGCACACACTCACACACGCACACACACCCATACACGCACGTGCACACACAGAGACACACATGCACACACTCACAGATACACACACATGCTCA
>NW_007905030.1:0-500 GCF_000696425.1 Galeopterus variegatus
TCTGGGGGCTGGTAACTCTTGCAGGCTCCCTTTGTTTTATTTTATACTCTATATGCATTAGGTCAAATTGGAGATATAAGAACTACCTTTTTAGTGCTATCAAATGTTTATGAAGAGGAATAGGAGACAAAACCCCAAAGAACTTAGACGTGGATTAATGTATTTAGTCTAGAGAACAGCCCAAATTTCATAAGCATGTCCTTCTTTAATAACAATCCCAGACGTGTGTACGGCGATGTACAGTTTATATAGCAGCTTTCAGAAGTGCTCTCACATGGCAGCAGTACATGCAGGCTCACACACAGACCACTAGGACAGAGAGGACAGAGCCTCTGGCTTTGAAATAAATACCAACATTTCCATATGACAGAAAGGGAAGGAGGAACTAAGAGGGAAAACTAGAAGTGTTCAAATTAAAGAAGGATTCATGAATTCTGACTCAGGCATGCAGTATAATGTAAGAAAGCTTTTCATCAAGCACATCCAACAGACAGTAATCC
>NW_007905031.1:0-500 GCF_000696425.1 Galeopterus variegatus
TAAAGTCCTCAGAACCACACCCCTGACCATCATTTTTAGTCCATTCACTGCACAGTCCTACAATCCAATCACCTCTTCAAGGCTCCAGCTCTCAATTACCGTAATAGGATTTCCCATAAGTTTCTAATGCATAAAACTCGGGGGACACAATTCAACCTTCAGTGAGTTCTGTGTGGACATAATTCAGTCCACTACAGGGGGATGTTTATTATTTTTGCCTATGGACGTCTGCTTGCTCCAGGACCGTTGGTTGAACAGGCGTCCTTCCCCAGGTGAGCTGCTTTTTTCTTTAATTGGCCATATTTGTGTGGGTCTGTTTCTGGGCTCTCTCTGTTCTGTTAATCTTGCATATATCCTTGGCTAGCACCACATGATGTTGTTTACTGTGGTTATAGAGAAAGCCATGACGTTGGGTAGAGTGACCCCTGCCACTCTACCATTCTTTATCAATACTGTTGTAGCTACTTTAGGGCCTGTGCCTTTTCATATACATTGAAAAA
>NW_007905032.1:0-500 GCF_000696425.1 Galeopterus variegatus
ACCCACAAGTTGGTTAACTAAGATAAATTGAGAGAAATTACACAACAATCCACTGAGAACCTCAGCAAGTTCCTAACCCGTCTCTTGGAGGCACTACAAAAATATACCCGCACAGATCCCTCTTCCCCAGCTGGGACGGCAAGCCTCCATTCCCATTTTGTCACTCAGTCTACGCCAGACATTCAGAAAAAAACTAAAGAAACTCAAAGATGACCCCAATTCCAGCCAGAGAGATCTCAATCTGGCTTTCAAGGTTTTTAACAATAGAGAGGAGGAGGAAAAGAAGGAGCGATACAAGAGAGATCAGGCCAAAAACCAGCTTCTGGCCAATGCCATCCAAGGACCCTCTACCCAAAGGGCTCACTGGGCTCACATTTCAAAACTTCGAAATGTGCCACCTGGCAACTTTCAAGTGTGGCCAACTGGGCCACTGGGCTTGAGCCTGTCCTAACCCTAGGCCCCCTCCTGGGCCTTGCCCACATTGCAAGCAGGAGGGTCAT
>NW_007905033.1:0-355 GCF_000696425.1 Galeopterus variegatus
CGGCCCTGTACCTACTTTTTAAAGTGTTTTTAAATCATAAAGCAGTGTTGAATTTTATCAAGTGCATTTTCTACATCTATTGAAATCATTTTTTTCCCTTCATTCTGTTGATGTGATGTATCACATTTATTGATTTGTTTATGTTGAATTATCCTTTTTTCCTGAGATAAGTCCCACTTGAATATGGTGAATGGTCTTTTTAATGTGTTGTTGGATTTGGTTCACTAGTATTTTGTTGAGGATTTTTGCATCCAGTACATCACAGATGTTGGTCTTTAGTTTTCTTTTTCTTAATGTTGTTGTGTATTTTTCTGGTTTTGGTATGAGAGTAAAGCTGGCCTCATAGAATGAATTT
>NW_007905033.1:5897-6397 GCF_000696425.1 Galeopterus variegatus
AAACGCTTGACACCCTTGGAAACAGAGTTTACAATGTTGGGTCACTCTAAACAAGACATTTGTTAATCAGGTAGTTAGGGTAACAGGGCCAACAGTGTGGTTTCCCAGCATGGGGCCTCTGACCCTAGGGTTTCCAGTCCACTTTGAATAATTCAATTCAGTTCTTTCCTTGGTTTCAGAGGCAGTCTGTTTTAAATAGTTTTGTTTGTCCATGACATCAGTTAATATGTATCACTAGTGTGGATGACATCTGGAGATGTTTTGCATAGAAAGTGCAGGAGCTGAGGCCTTCCTCTGCTGTGTCATCTTTAGCAGTCAGGTGTGTGATTGTAAGCCCTGCATTTATTCTTAATCAAAAACACTCACAGAACTTTGGAAAGGCAGCATGGTGAGTGAGTTATTTTCTTTTTTCTTTTCTTTCTTTTTTTTTAGGATAAGGGGAAGCTTTCAGAAGCAGGTCTGAACAACAAAGATCATTAGTACTTACCCCCCACCCCCAA
>NW_007905034.1:0-500 GCF_000696425.1 Galeopterus variegatus
TAACTAACTCCAGCCCTCTCTAGCCTTCCACAGGGAAGAAGGGAAATATCCAATTCTGGCCGACTCCAGACATCTTGTCCCATGTAAGGAAAAAGAAAAAAAAATGGAAAAACACTTATAAAGTTGACAGACCAAAGACAGAGGCTCATTAAGAGAATGAGACAATGATAGAACTATAAAACATTTCTGCTATGGTCTGAATGTATTCCCCCAAAATCAATATTTTTAAACATTAACATTATTAAACATATTAAACATTGTGTCCCCCCAAACTTAACTTTATAAATGTTGAAACTTAATCCCCAATGCACTGGATTTATGAGGTGGACACTTTGGGAGGAGATTAAGCCTTCAGAAAGGAATTAGTGATCTGATAAAAAAGACCAAAGAAAGCCTCTTTGCCTCTTTCACCATGGAAGGACATAAAGCTGGTGCCATGCATGAGGAACGGGTCCTCACCACACAGTGAATCTACTACAGCCTAGATCATGAACTTGCCA
>NW_007905035.1:0-500 GCF_000696425.1 Galeopterus variegatus
AGTACTTGAGCTCTGTGGTTTAGTTAAAGTGCTGCTTTGCAGCTGATTCCCTAGGGAAGGCTTTTTATGCAGCTCAGGGTTTTTGTTTTTGTTTTTTTAAGATGACCAGTAAGGGGATCTTAACCCTTGACTTGGTGTTGTCAACACCACACTCACCCATCCCGATATGGGATCCGAACCCATGGCCTTGGTGTTATCAGCACCACACTCTCCCGAGTGAGCCACGGGCCGGCCCGTGCAGCTCAGGTTTTAATAGTTGACTTTATAAATACTTCTGGCTCTCCAGAGACCCAGTGCACCTGGATTGTGTGGAAACACTGGTCTGAGCCTGAGTCTTTTCATCAAACTGGAATCTGTGCAATTGTATATTCCTGACTAGTCTCCTCTGAGTGGTTCTACACTGATTGGGAGGCAGATCAGCTGTCCTTGCTGTGCCCTAGTTCCCCCAGTGGGCCTGTCTCACCCACTGCCTGTGCTGCAAGCACTTCCCATGGGATGAG
>NW_007905036.1:0-500 GCF_000696425.1 Galeopterus variegatus
CCTTCTCCAGGGAATCAGCAGCAAAGCAGCAATTTAGCTCAACCACAGAGCTCAAGTGCTGCTCTCTACAGGAAGTTCTCCAATTTCAGAAGAAGCAAAGGACAGCAAATTAGTTCCAGTGCAGAGTTTAAGTGGTGGGGAGTAGCTAATAATCCAACACAGAACTGAACGGAAAAAAACCCCACAGATCAGAGACAAAATGTTGATTTTAACCAGTAAAGGTCTAACACCACCAAAGAACACCTATAAAACCTAGAAGGACCAGAAGACCGGGGGCTCCCAAGCCAAGTGGGGGCAGGGAGAACCAAAGGCCTCAGCCACACATCCCTGACATCTGCATCCAACCCAGTGATGACCGAGTCCCAACCAGAAGACCCCCAGGCTCCCGAGCTGAGATAGGAGGTGCTGAGAGCCTCAGCCATGCCCACCCCCAACATCCACATCCAGCCCAGCAACAACCACCAGGCTGTCACCAGAAGCACCCCAGGCTCCCAAGCCAG
>NW_007905037.1:0-500 GCF_000696425.1 Galeopterus variegatus
GCAAACCTCAAACAAGACCTCAGTTTGCAAAAAGGAATCTTTGAGGTGCCTGTTTTAAAACTTCATCAACTCTCATTTTCCATTTCACCAGTAAAGACACTTCACAGTTCCTAAAAACCATTCCCAAGGTATCCACCTAGCTCACCAACACTCACACAAACCATTAACTGCAGATGTGACTCTCCTTCATTTTGCTTGCTGAAAGTAATGAGGTGTTCTACCACAACTGCTGTTTTCTGGATCCAGAAACAAACCAGAGACTTTTCTAATTTGATTTAGGTGTTGAAACAGATTCCTTCTTTCCTTCCATCCTTCTTTCCTTCCTTCTTTCTTTCTCTCTCTCTCTTTTTGCAAACATTCTTTAGGCAGTCATGGCAAAATGGAAGTAATCTTGTTAAAAGAAAAGGTTTTCATTACAAAAATTGCTATTAACACACCAGTGCAGATATCTGCGGATATTTACAAGAAGTGATGAAGACTATACTAAATAGACTAGTACT
>NW_007905038.1:0-500 GCF_000696425.1 Galeopterus variegatus
CTATTTGAGTTGACCAATATTCTACAAGGGAATAATACTAAAATTAGAAACAATTTGATCAGTTTTGTAGTTACCTAGCCTCATGTATAAGTCCATAAGATAAAGTACAAGGCTGGGCGGGAGAAGAAGAATCCCACTGCCCTAAAATCTTTACACTGTCTGAATATGTCTTCCTCTCTTCTCAGGTGTGAAATTCTACCAAATCAAGATTCATTTGGGTTAACAAGCCCATTTTGAAAAGTAAATAACTCTAAGAGAATTAGTTTAACAATTAAGTCCCTTATGGAGGGTGCACCGGCTTAGTCAGATCACTTCCCGCCTAAACTCCAGTTTAGCTATCCCCAGAGTAATGAGCACTTTAATAGCAGAGATTTAGAAAAGATAAGAGCAATTGTGGAATATGGGGAGAGGGGCTTTATGTACAGACATGCCTTGGTAAGACATTAAAATGGGGAAAGGGGGTTTAGAGCACCCAGAATGGCTGAGATAAATGAAGAGAG
>NW_007905039.1:0-500 GCF_000696425.1 Galeopterus variegatus
ACCTAACTGAGGCAGGGGGTACCGTACTTTCAAATTTGAAGACCCTTTTGCATTTTTAAACATTATTGAGGACCCCAAAGAGCGTTTGTTGATGTGGATAATATCTATGAATATTTAGCATGTTAGAAATTAAAACTGAGAAGTTTTTAAAATGTAAGAATATACTAACACATTCCATTAGCCATCAGAATGGTGACGTCATGACATGTCATGGTAGCTTTTGGAAAGTTTCATTGTACAGTCGTGAGAGAATGAGAGTGAAAAAGGCAAATCATGTCTTAGTATTATTATGAAAATAGTTTTGACCTTGAGGATCTGAAGGTCAAGGTTTTGGTGACCCCTAGAAAGATCTCTGGACCACATGTTGAGAGTCACTTGGTTAAGGCCTTTAACTTGTGACTGAAACACATGAATCATGTCAATAGTGAAGGTCATGGCAGTGAAGTTCAACCATTCCTGAACTTAATCAGAATTCTTAGGCTAGAAAGGGATGGTGGTGG
>NW_007905040.1:0-500 GCF_000696425.1 Galeopterus variegatus
ATCATACATAATGCCAATATATATACAGATATATACATATTTTTCTTTTACAGCTTGTTTCTGGTTTTACTGATGAATAATCCTGAAAAGGATCTAATCTCTCTCTTGAAAAATTTTGATCTGCCTGTGTAAACACAGCTACAAGCAAACAGCGATTGAATTATCCTCCAGGCACTTGCAAGTCCCCTTAATTGTTTTAAATTCTTTAAACAAAAGGTTAATATTTATTTGCTAATTTTTTGCAAAACAGCTTTAGTTGGGAAATACTCTTACAATCCTTCTAGAAAATATAGCTCTATAAATTTCTACAAGTTCCAAGGCAAACATAATTTATGGGAAGACAAGCTTCCCGAATCCTGAATTCTTAGATTTCTAGTTCCCCAGGTTTGCCTTTAGTATGAATATGGTCTAAGGCCTTTCCTGATTGCATTATCTCTAAGTAGCCACAAGAGGGGGTGTGAAGAACGCAATCCTCTTTGGAACTGGGATTCCAGAAACCG
>NW_007905041.1:0-500 GCF_000696425.1 Galeopterus variegatus
AGAACCGCTTAAGGGTTCGGTGGGGTCACTTGCACATCCTTGAGCCAGCTTTGTGGCTGTGTGCCTGGCTGTGGTGGCCATTGGTCTCTTAGGTACGGCCGGCAGCACGTTGGCTACAAATATGCAGGCGAGGGTGGGGGGTGGGAGAAGACCCCTCCATCTTCCTCCCCAGAGAGAAAGGCCACACAATTGGGCCTCTGTTCTCTCAGGGTGGTTGGTGATTGGGTGTGGCCACTATGGGAAGGGCTGTGACCTGGGTGAGATGACTCTCTTCAGCTGAGGCAATTCCTGAAGGCACTGACCGAGTGAGCTGCCAGCCCACGACCTTCCCAGTAGGTGTGTGTGTGTCTCTGTGCGTGCATGTGTGCCTGTGTCTGTTCATGTGTGTATGCATGCGTGTGCGTGTGTCTATATGTGTGTGTGCATGTGTCTGTGTGTCTTTGTGTATGTGTATATGTGTCTCGGTGTATTTATGTGTGTGCATACATGTGTGTACATGT
>NW_007905042.1:0-500 GCF_000696425.1 Galeopterus variegatus
TTTTCCCATGTGTACACACACAGACACTAGGTATGCTTGAAGTATCATTGCTTACAGATCTTCTCAGCTGACAGAGCATGGGAACATATGTGAACATGTGTGTACACTCACCTGTGTGTGTACACAGATCTATAAATATTTCTATATGTATCCATGTGCATCTGTATTAAGTTAAGCAGGGGATTATACTTATATCTCTGTAGAGCTAGGACTGGAGCTCACAGACCCCTCGAGCCCACTGTTCAGACTGGGTCACAAACCCTTCACAGGCAGGTCTATGAGCTAGGTAATAGGAAAAGGTCCTTGGAGCCATGGGGAAGAAACAATAGACTTTATTTTTAGATGTGAGCTCTGCTGACCAGCAGTTCATAGAGACAGCCTCACACACTGAGGAACACACAAAAATAGCAACAAGCCAAAAGATACAGGGGTATGCATGCCACTAACTCTACTCCCACACAACTTGTTTACAAAGGATGTGCTGCACCACACCCAGCTGG
>NW_007905043.1:0-500 GCF_000696425.1 Galeopterus variegatus
TGAAGACACTGAGGCACAGAGAAGTGAAGAAACTTGTCCAAAGTCACATGACTAGAGGAGATGGAATTTGGAGCCAAACATTTCGGTTTTCCAGTCCGTACACTCACCGCACAAGTACATGGGTCAGGGATCAGGGAAACCGGGCTCCACCTCTCGGGATCTGCGTGGCCTTGGGCAAGCTGACTGACCTCGGTAGGCCTCAGTGTCCTCTTCTGCTAAAAGGGAATAATGAGGTTGTCTTAAGGGTTACATGAGACAACGTCTGTGAGGACCTGAGCTTAGCGCCCAGCACGAAGTCATCACTTAAAACTAGTGAAATTTTGCAGAGGAATTCGTTTATCTATCGTGTTCCTTTTCTCCCCCTTTCCCCCCTAGGAACTCTGTGAGATTTAAGTCAGTTTTAAGAAAGCAAAGCACAGAGGTAATTCAGAGGACGCCACAAGTGAGTGTGTGATCAGTCTCTCAAAGCCTAGCCCCGTGGGCACAGGACTCCCTGGATG
>NW_007905044.1:0-500 GCF_000696425.1 Galeopterus variegatus
ACTGAGGGTTGCGATCCGTTGCCGGACACGAAAAAAGACAAAAAGGAAAAAAAAAAGAGGAAACTCCAGAGGGAGTAAAGCTGTGGCTCGCACCTCAGAAATCAGTTGTGGTTTGAATGTGAGTGACCAGAGGGCCTTTGGTGATGCGTCCCCAAATGAGTCTGTGCATTCTCAAAGGCTTGAAACAGAAACCCTTTTGGACTGGCAGGGTCCCTGGGTTCTAGCCCCTGCTCTAGCCATTGACTTGCAGGGTCACCTCGGGCAATCCTTGATCCCTCTTGGGGCCTCAGTATACCCATCCATAAAATGTTGGACTGGATGAGCAATTGCCAATTATTATTTGGTTCAAGATCCCATTCTTCAAGCGAAATCCCTTGCAGAGCCCCAGTGTAAGAAAAGATGGAGAGGGTAGCCAGTTAGCTCAGTTGGTTAGAGTACAGTCCTGTAATGCCAGGGTCATGGGTTCTCATCCCCATACTGGCCAGCTGCAAAAAAAAAAA
>NW_007905045.1:0-500 GCF_000696425.1 Galeopterus variegatus
TTAAGGCCAGTGAGGAGACTGAGCCTTTCAGAGATGAAGCAATTAGAGGATGACCTCCAACAAGTCCTTTGACACTGTTTGTGTCTGGCATCTGTCACCATGAGGAACTCCTCTGGGGTGTAGAGGAGAGACAGAGGCGGAAGATCTCTGTTCTGGGCCTGGGTTATTGTGAACCAGCTTCGTGACCTTAGGTGAGTCACTTTGCTACCCCAGCCCCTGGTTTCCTCTTCTATAAAATGAAGGCGTTGGCTTAGCAGGATTTTAAAGTTTCTTCCACCTTAAAAATTCTAATTCTTGTGCTTGCATTCAAAGGAATGGCTCTGTTACTCATTTGGATAGTTTCAGAATCACTGTACAATCACCCTGGGGGCTAGAAATTGGGGCCTGCAGTTGAGGATAGGATGGAAAGGGTTTTGGGGCTCAAGGTAAGCTGGGGCAGCTGGGAGTCTTGCTTCCGCATGAGTCACGCTCGGTTGTCGGGGTCACCATAGAAGGTTCTC
>NW_007905046.1:0-500 GCF_000696425.1 Galeopterus variegatus
CCATGAACTTTTTGAAGTACCCTCATATATGTATGTATTTGTGTATATGTGTATATATATATATTTGAAATAAGCAGGTAAATATCAGAAAAAACGAAAAAAAGTTGAAAATAATAGCTTCTAGGAGCCATTTAGCAGCATTTAAATTTTAACTTAAGAAAGACTATGTGCACATATTGCACACACACACACACACATGTGCACACACATCTACATCTATAACATATCTATATCTATGTATATTTGATGCTGATGAAGTCCTTTTCCCCGAGATTTTGCATTTCTATGATGACAAAGACTTTTAAAGGTACGGGTCATGCTTGAAAGCATGTGCACACCAGAAATACTTACATATTTGTTAAGAGTTGACATCCAGGGCCTGAGTGCACTTTTGCTCCCTGGCCATCCGGAACCTGCCTTTCTCCCCAAACCTCCCTATGTCCCAGCACCGAAAGGGTGAAGGCCTGGCAGAGCAGTAAGCTCTGTGACCTGCTCCAACC
>NW_007905047.1:0-500 GCF_000696425.1 Galeopterus variegatus
TTGTACTAATTTACAGTCCCACCAACAGTGTAGGAGTGTTCCCTTCTCCCACACCCTTGCCAGCATTTGTTATTCTCATTCTTTCTGGCCATAGCCAGTCTAACTGGGGTGAGGTGGTATGTCAATGTAGTTTTAATTTGCATTTCCCTGATGATGAGTGATGTTGAGCATTTTTTTATGTACCTGTTGGCCATTTGTAGGTCTTCCTTTGAAAAATGTCTATTCAGCTCCTTTGCCCATTTTTAAATTGGGTTATTTGGTTTTTTACTGTATAATTGTTTGAGTTCCTTGTATATTATGAATATTAATTCCTTGTCGGATGCATAGCTAGCAAAAATTTTCTCCCACTCTGCAGGTGGTCGTTTCACTCTGTTGATTGTTTCCTTTGCTGTGCAGAAGACTGTTAGTTTGATATAGTCCCATTTGTTTATTTTCTGCACTTGTGCTTTTGGGCTCATTTTCATAAAGTCTGTGTTCAGACCTAGTTGCTGAAGTGTTTC
>NW_007905048.1:0-500 GCF_000696425.1 Galeopterus variegatus
AGAAAATTAAGAAATGAAGTGAGCTAAATATAAAATGGCATCTTAAATTTAATTTTATTTTATGAATGAGTGATATAAAACATTTTACTATCACCAAGAAAACTATTAATAATGATAAAAGTGATGCGTTAGGATTGGTTTTGTTATTTTTTTAAATCATTGATTAGCACTTAGTGATATGGGGTTCTAAGGTCTAGGGTTCAATTTATTTCAATACTTTGCTTTAATGGCTGTCATAACTGAAAAGGACAACTCGCAGAGACACAGAGGTACAAAAAAGTGCATTTTTGACTATGCTGACTAAATCAAGATAGTTTTTTTTTTTCAGTCTCATGCACCAATTATGCAAAGACTGTTAAAATTCAGCTAGTAAATTTCCATCTTCTCTGATGTCAATCAGCTGTCCTTGCAACTAATCGGAAGGTGCTGAATTTTTATATTTTTTAACAAATGGGCCAAAACTCTCTGCAATTCTTCCTTTAGAAGACTTTTAAGCAGGT
>NW_007905049.1:0-500 GCF_000696425.1 Galeopterus variegatus
GGGGGGGGGGGGGGGGGGGGGGGGGCGCACGCAACCAAACCTAGAATAAATGGCACTGACTTAGTGCAGGCTACTGGGGAGAGTGAAAAGGACACAGAGATAGTAGGATGGAAAGTTGGTATCCTTGTTTTGAGGCGGCAAAATATATGATTCTCCTGTTCTCTGCTTTACCTTAGGAGACCACATGCTGACCCGGGCTGAACATTCAGGGAAATGATAGGGAAAAAAATCAGAATGTTGTATTTTGGTGCTTCTTGACTATGAAAGAGATAAGCTCAACCTAGAGCCAATTAGTCTCCAAGCTGAGTTGGAATGTTAGAAGATTTATAATGGATGTTCTTTCTGCCTGTAATTTGGAGCTTGCAGGACTGCAAGCCAACTGTTTTTGTATCCCATACTAAAGCAGTTATAAACAGGTTTCAAAGCTGCAGCCTTAACAAGAGGTGACTGATTTCTGCCATGTAAAGGTCACATAAAGGTCATAAAATCTTACCAGTGGA
>NW_007905050.1:0-500 GCF_000696425.1 Galeopterus variegatus
TGAGTGGGAACCAGTCTCCACATGGGATCCAAACCCTCGGCGGGAGCGCCGCCACACTCCCGAGCGGCGCACTCTACAGTGCGCCACCAGGCCGGCCCAATATTTTTTATTTTTAATATTAGCCCCAAGTGCTCTGTAATACTTTATGTTCAATAAGCACTTATTTTTCTGTAAGACATGTTGGGGTCAGCTCAGTTGGCTAGAGTGCAGTGTTACAACACCAAGGTCAAGAGTTCGGATCCCCATACAGGCCAGCTGCCGACAAGAAAAAGGTTCACTATAGGACATGTCTAGAATTCCTACCAAACAGATAGTAGAGGTAAGAAAAGATGAGATATTACAAATAAAATAAATGCCAAACTCTGGATATAGCAGTCCCTGACTTATTTTTCTTACTCTGGGTACTGATGTGGCATTTCCGTGAGTGTCTATACACCAAGCATGAATTATTGACAGATCTTCCTTTTTTTTTTTTTTTTTTTTTTTTTTTTTTTTGCCCG
>NW_007905051.1:0-500 GCF_000696425.1 Galeopterus variegatus
GGGCACAGGTGGAACTGCTGCACGCTGCTGCCTGAGGAGCCTGCGCTGACTCCAAGAAGGGAGGGATTTGCGGGCCTCTTCTGGAACTTTCTAAGTCTCAGTTTTTCTAATTGCCAAAATAGGGACTGGGGCCCTTGCAACAACACTAAAGAAGACACCCTGGAACGTGGTGGTGCCAATTGTTGTGTGATTTTAATATAAAAATTGATTTCTAATAATAGCATGTTTCTTCCAAGGCTGAAATGGCCTTTGATACCAATTTAGTTTCTTCGACCTTTAAATTTGAGGTTTACTAAAAAGGCTGTTAAATAAACCAGTAGGGAATTGGTGAGTCTGGCTGCCACGGGCCTCCCAGTGATTGGCTCTGTGAACTGCCAGGACCAGTGATGGGCTCTGTGAACTGCCAGGACCAGGTCAGGCCCAGCAGACCCAAGCGAGCAAAACACTCAGAGGATGACGTCTCAGGACGTTGTCAAACATCTGTAAGTGCAGTCATGAGA
>NW_007905052.1:0-500 GCF_000696425.1 Galeopterus variegatus
AGATACTAAGAGTATTCTTCACCAAATAACATTAAATGGACTTTTGAAGGATTTCAAGAAGAAAATAAATGAATCAAGAAGGAAGAAATGGAAGAAGGGAATTGGCACATTTTGTGAAAAGATGCCTCTTTTCCATGCTTTATGTTGTGGTACCAACATAACATCCTCTTTATTTGGTATTAACAGATATCCTCTTTATTCTTAGCCTCTTGCCCCATCCTCTCAATCCCATCACTTGGTGATAGAATGAATTACATGATTGTTGAGTTTTACAGATATTAATAACCATATCTGATTTAGTACCTTTCTTTCCTTTGGGGTTCTGCCTACTCGCAAAATACTTGCAGGTTGCTTAGTTCTTCCATGGTATAAGCAAACAGATGTCTGAGGGAAGTTTGTAGTTTTCCAGCACTGTCTCTGACTAGTGGGGAAATTCGATTTGGGAGAAAGCTAGGAAGCCTATGTTTTTCATATTAGCGTCATTAGTACTATATAAAATA
>NW_007905053.1:0-500 GCF_000696425.1 Galeopterus variegatus
ATCAGATATAGCATCTACTAAAGTGTGGACATGTCCTCAGGAGATATAATTACACATTGCATAGGACACAACACAGTAGGGAAACTGCGTTTTTACACTTCTTAAGCCATGCTAGTTAAATCAAATGTTGTAGCGGGATTATTCACATTGTGATTTTATGTCAAAAAAGATAGTTTGTTAGAATGGAACTTCATGATTTCCTTCTGGCTAGACTGTCATGGGGGTGATTTTCTATAGTACACATGTACACAGAGATATGCTTTAAAAAATCTGTTTAAGTCTTTATTGTGGTGGGTGTAGGCGAAGGTCCCTAGCACAGCAGCTATTCACGACTGGAGAGAGAAGAAAATCTCTGTTTTGACATTATTTCTGTTTATTCTCTTCGTATCAGCTAGGTTTAATCTGCAATTAAAAAAAAAAAAAAAAGAAGTATACTGGCATTTCTTGCTGTATTTTTCCCAGTGAATTTGTAAGGAAAGATGAAAGAGGGCTTAGAACAA
>NW_007905054.1:0-500 GCF_000696425.1 Galeopterus variegatus
GCACATTAAATGTACATAAGAATAATATACAACACTACACACTTACCTGAATTGCTAAAATTTAAAAAAAAAAATTCACAATACCCAGCATTTGGAATCATTTGCAGAAACTAGAATTCTTCTATGCCGGTAGAAATGTAAATTGCTTCGATCACTTTGTAGAACTATTTCTCAATACCTACTAAAGCTAAACATACAGCACTATAAAACCCAGAAATTCTATTCCAAAACATACACTCAAGAGAAATGAAAATATAACGCTTGCACAGAGATTTGAAAGTGTTTATACCAGCCCAAATGTCCACTAAAAGTTTACTGGGTCAATATATTTTGTTATATTCATACAACAGAACCCTACACAGCCAAAATACTGCTTCATACAGCAATTTGGATGACTCTCATAGATACTATGACAGATATCTATTTGTCCATCTACAGTGTGCGTGTATGTGGGTGTGTGTCCATTTGACCACTACCAGATACACACATACACATATGTA
>NW_007905055.1:0-500 GCF_000696425.1 Galeopterus variegatus
TGAATAAACTCCTTATTACTGACCACTTTATTGCTTCCTTCCAATCATGTTGTAAGAAGGAAGAAAAGTAGCTTGTTCACGAGAAACTCTGTTCTCTCTCCTCTGGGCTACTCTAATCCTGCAGATTAAAGCTCGTAATTTTGTTCCAACCTAATTTCCTAGCATGATTCCCTATTCCTCCCATTACACAGTCTAATTTCCAGCCAAGCTGAAAGTCCCATCCACCTGGAGGTTACCTTCCATCCATCTCCAGACAACAACACTCTATTCTTCCTCTAATGTGAATCTCCAATTTCACATTCTCGATCATCCCAAGTGTCACTCTCAGAGAACTCTGCTTTAATCATTCTTATCACAGCTACCAAGAAAGCATGGCTTCATCCTCACCATACTCAGCTCTAAGCTCTAGAAGGACAGGACCTGTCTTATTCACCTGCATATCCCTTAAAGCTTCTAGAAGCACCTCTACACATGCTAAGTGCTCAAAAAGTACTTGTCAC
>NW_007905056.1:0-500 GCF_000696425.1 Galeopterus variegatus
CGGCTGGTCCGGGGTCCCTTCCCGCCCTGTGTTGTTGGTCCCCGGTGGAGAGGAACCAACATGAAATAAGCCAGACATAGAAAGAGATATGTCACATGTCCTCACTCATAACTGGGTGCTAAGAAGGAAAGAAGGAAACAAAGAAGGAAAGAAAAGACCACAATAAGACATTGAATTTCAGAAGGAGAGAATCAGTGTATGGTTACTAGAGGTGGAAGGAGTGAGGCGGAGAGCAGTTCAGGAGACATTGGGCAGGGGCACAAAGAGTAATTACAATTTGTAATAATGAATATGCTAATGATATTGATTTGACCAACATGTGTTATATACAGGTGATGGCGGTCAATACTGTATGCATACAATATGTTTAATTAACATGTTTCAATTAGAAAAAAATAAATGTATCTTTGTTAGGTCCTATAGCTGGTCTATGGAGCACGATAAATTAATTAGTATAATTCATTTTTTTAGTAATGGGCCTCTTAAAAGATATAATTTTG
>NW_007905057.1:0-500 GCF_000696425.1 Galeopterus variegatus
TTTTTGTAAATATTAAATAATCAACACACTGAAAACAGTGACCAGTTTTGAATCTTGACATAGAAACTGATGACAATTTGCTGAGATTCAAAGCCTAAATTAAATGAAAAAATAACACAGGGGATGTTTAAAGTGAAACATCTGAAGACATTTCATTCATTCAGTTGTTCATTCATTTATTGGTGGCTGGCCACTAGGGGATCTGAACCCTTGACTTTGGTGTTATAAAGACATTCATTTAAATCATCCAAATCTGCATGGATGTTGAAAGGATTGGTGATGCATCAAAATAAGTCTCATTGGCATAGAGACAAAAACTATTTTCTTGTTAACTAATCCGAACACTTTCTAGTATGACAACTTAACTGTGCCAAATCAGAAGGAAGTTGATTACCTTCCTTTTCGGAAATCCAAATGAGCCTGAAGTGTTTATTCTGCTAGAGCTACATATGCTTTCCTTCTCTTTTCACTACCACAAATCTTCCGGAAAGGTCTGCATG
>NW_007905058.1:0-500 GCF_000696425.1 Galeopterus variegatus
CTATATTTGATTTGCGCTCAAAAAGAGTTATGTGAGGGACTGAGTAAAATTGGAATACCTTATTGTCTCTCTGCACCTGAGTGCAGCCTATGTAAGTGTCATCTCTTACATTGTTTGGTTTTAATGAGGAATAGAGAATCTTAGAGGTTGTTTCTTTGGAAGCAATTTCCTCTTCTCCATTTCCATACACTTTCTACCATTGTATTTGTGGCAACTAATCTATATGTGGAAGTATTTTTCTATAAACGTATTCAATACTGCTTTAGCAGTCCATTCTATAAAACCAAGACAATGCAAGAAAATAGCATGCCTAATAACAGTTGCACATCCAACTATTTTGTAGAAAAGAGCATTCCTGATTAAATTATTATGGCATTCAGACTTGCATTTTTCCCCACTTAAAAAAAAATTACTTCTAGGGTATATTCCTCTTAAAAGAAAAAAAAAATCTAGGTCATAGAATGCTGAACTGCATCTCTGAGCAGAGGATAAACTCCTAG
>NW_007905059.1:0-500 GCF_000696425.1 Galeopterus variegatus
GTGGAAGAATGGTGAAATCATTGATGCTTTACCAGAAGTTTATAGGGATGATGCCCCAAATAAATTAGCAGTTTACAGAGGGATAACTCCTTTCAGGAAGGGAGGAGACAATGTTGAAGATGAAGCCTGCAGTGGCAAACCATTCACATTAACTTACAAGGAAAAAATTCATCTTTTGCACCCTAATTGAAGAAGACCGACGATTAACAGCATAAACAATAGCCTACACCACTGACATCTCAATTGGTTCAGCTTACAGAATTCTGACTGAAAAATCATAGCTGGGCAAATTTTCTGCTCAATGGGTGCCAAAACTTTTGTACCTAGAACAGCTGCCCACAAAATTTTTGCACCCAGAACAGAGCAGAGATTTTAGTGAAAATTTTGAACAAGTGGAATCAAGATCCTGAAGTATTTATTCAAAGAGTTGTAATAGGATATGACACATGGCTTTACCAGTATGATCCTAAAGACAAAGCACAATCAAACCCATGGCTACC
>NW_007905060.1:0-500 GCF_000696425.1 Galeopterus variegatus
TTGGAAACTTGATCCTTATTGTAGCAGTGTCAAGAGGATGGGAAATACGATTATGGCATTTATATGGTGTGGCCTTTAAAAGGTGATTGAATTGAGAGGTCTGTGCCCTTGTGAATGGATTGGTCCATTTATGGAGTAATGAGTTGATGGTTTATTTGATTGTCATGGGCATGGTTCTGATGGTGTTACAGGGAGGGCAAAAGAGAAGGTTAGCTTTCTTGCTTTCGCCGTATTCTCTCCATGTGACACCCTATATTCTCTCTATGTGACACCCTGCGTTCTGGTAGAGATCACGACCAAGAAGTCCCTCACCATATGTGTACCCCTAGACCATGGACTTCCCAGCCTCCAAAACTGTAAGAAATAAATTTTGTTTCTTTATCAATTACTCGGTTTCTGGTATTCTGTCATAAGCAACAGACATGGACTAACACAGACACTTCCTTATAAAAGGCAAACACATCAGAAAGGAGTTACATGAGACCCTCAATCTGGCTGGG
>NW_007905061.1:0-500 GCF_000696425.1 Galeopterus variegatus
TCTTTCACAATGAGAGATCTCTCTTTCCAACACCCATGTCACAATCAAGGGAAGATGAGACAAGAAGCCATCCCGGTCCCTAATCAGACTTGCTCTACATCTCTTACTCCTGTTCCTCCAGCTCAGGCCTCCCTGCCCAAGAGCCAAATCTGGGGAGTTTCCTGAGCACTGGAAATGAGCCAGAGCTTGGGAGGATGTGGGCCAAGGCAGGTGACTCCTGAGAGGAGGGCCAAGTCCTTCCCACACCCTTCCCCTGCTCCCCAAAGGTGCACCTCTAGCAGGTGGAGCCAAAGTGCCCACTGTGGACTTGGCTGTGACTGCAAGGCCTGTAGCACCCAGAGACTCAGCATCCTCTCTGAGTCAAGTTCTCCCACTATGGTGAAGAGAAAAAAAGAAAGGGCCGACGGTCAAAGGAAATCCAATTCTGAGCAGGGTTCTCATCTGAAAAATGGGTGTTGGCCCAGATGATTCCTGCCTTCTCTTCCAGAATATGCTGGGAC
>NW_007905062.1:0-500 GCF_000696425.1 Galeopterus variegatus
CCCTCTCCCTCCCCTCTCTCCTGGCCAATTGACTCTAAAAACCCAAGAGCAATCACATCCTGTGTGATTGCAGGAGCCTCCAAGCCTGTGAAGGACTGGGGGAAAGTGCCTGGGACCCTCGAGCACTGTGGGGCTGGCAGGGCAGGCAGCAGAGGAGCCAAGCCCTCAGGCAGTGCTCCCACCCACCTTCAGCCACCATATCTGGCTCCCCTTGTCAGCACCTGGCCCCTTGGGCCCATCCCGCTGATCCCCCAGGGACCTGGCCTCCCATGACCCGCAAGCAATGCCTGTGGTAAGGTGCACAGTGTCTTTTCAGCTGCAGCTGATGATGGCCATAGTGGAGCTGTGTGAGAGAGGGCAGAGAGAAAGGAGCAAGGTGAGGTGGGGGGTGGAGACGCTGACGGAAGGCCACAGGGGATGCTTTTGAGAGAAATTGCCTTCATCAGCTCTCATTCCCTAGAGACTTTCCATTTAGTCAAAATAGAGATTTGGTTCCAAGG
>NW_007905063.1:0-500 GCF_000696425.1 Galeopterus variegatus
AAGACTACTTTCCAAGAAGTATGAGTTACAGTTATACCAACGACAATGAGATACCAGGCTGTAATCTTCAGTATGCTGGAAGAAAATAGCTGCAAACTTAGAATTCTATATCTAGTATAATCCAAAAATGAAAGTGAAATAAAAATGTTTTCAGAAAATCTTCATTTGTGAGAACTCACAACCCACACACTTTCCCTAAAGGAAATTCTAAAGGGTGTTCTTTAAGCAGGAGAAGGTGATCCTAAATGGAATTTTTTACCAGTACTATGTTGAACTGGACTGGTGAGAGTGGACATATTTGCTCGTTCCTGCTCTTAGGGGAAAGCATTTCATCATTAAAAATGATGTTAGCTGTAGCGTTTTTTGTAGTTGCCCTTTACCAAGTTGGAGTTCCCTTCTATTCCTGCTTTGATGAGAGGTTTGTTTTTTATTTGCCTGTTTTAAATACGAGTGAATTTTAAATTTTGGTCAATGCTTTTTCTGCATCCATTGGTATGATC
>NW_007905064.1:0-500 GCF_000696425.1 Galeopterus variegatus
TATGTGAAATCACACCCTGCTCTCTTCTCACAACGCTGGTGGGGAGAAGAGGAAGGGAAGGCAGGACTTTTCTAGGTCATGGCCACTTGTCCTTTGTTGCCAAATGGTGAAATCCATAACAGGTGTCCCTGTCACAGCAGTGCAGCATCTCGGTAGGTATGGAGGCAGTTCAGAGCCTGAGGGCGGAGATTTCAATTGTTCAGTCAGCCAGTCAATGTGTCAGGAGGCTAGGACTTTGCAGAAAGGCAGCCATTGGGAGAGTCCCTATGCTAAAGGAGACATAGGACTGGGTTTTTTCCCCCCTAACTTACTTATCATGAGCATTCTCAATCATATGCAAAAGTAAAGTGTACAAAGAACACACAGGCTGGCCGGTTGCTCAGTTGGTTAGAGAGCAGCTTTCTTTCTTTCTTTTTTTTTTTTTTTGTCTTTTTCTGTGTCCGGCAACGGATCGCAACCCTCAGTGTCGCCCCTGTACCAGACCGGGACCAGCAACGGGA
>NW_007905065.1:0-500 GCF_000696425.1 Galeopterus variegatus
TGTTTGCAGTTTACCCTCAACAGTGAAAGGAATCTATCTTTCCTTTGTAAACACAATTTCTATGGCTATCAAAGGAGGGCTTCCTTCCTTTTTATCTGTCACTCAAGACTTCTCTAAGTACAGGCTTCATTCCTCACAGGCTTTCACTCCAGTTAACCATTCTCCAATTTATAACACTAGATCAACCAGGAACATTTACAAATAGAAGTAATTACTTCGTGATTTTACTTTTTCCAAAGTAAACATAAGTAAGTGAGCATAATTTAGTAAACATCTTAACTTCTTATGACATGCCATATTTTATTTCACTGAGCCAAACAAAATAACATCAGGTCTTTGGAAAGATGCTTTGTATTAATCAATAAAATGGTAAGTCATATAGAAGCAATACTTATTATAACAATTTATCCCAAAAGAAAATTCAGAGTCCTTAAGCCCAGATGATCTACAGCTCTCTGATCCTAAACCTACACTGGCTACCCAGCTCTGAGCGGTCAGCA
>NW_007905066.1:0-500 GCF_000696425.1 Galeopterus variegatus
TCATTGGATTGTTCATTATGTTCAGGAAATAAATAGGCGATGGATAATTTTGGCAGAAAAGCAGAAAATATACAAACAAGCAAATATAAATTATTTTTTGGGGGGTTGACAATTTTTTTTTTCTTTTTTGGTGCTGGCCAGGATGGGTGATCCAAACCCTTGACCTTGGTGTTACAACACTGCACTCTAACCAAATAGAAATCCTCTAACTTAAAAATATAACCCAATGGATTGGGTTTAACAGCAGATTCAACACTGATAAAGAGAGAATAAGTAAATTTACAGATTGGTCAGAGAAAATATCCAGAATGAAACATAAAGGGGGACTGCCCAGTTAGCTCAGCTGGTTAGAGGGCAGTGTTACAACACTGAGGTCAAGGGTTCATATCCCCATACCAGCCAATACCCAAAAAATAAAATAAAGAGACAAGGGGCCAGTCCGTGGCTCACTTGGGAGAGTGTGGTGCTGATAGCACCAAGGCCACGGGTTTGGATCCCTA
>NW_007905067.1:0-500 GCF_000696425.1 Galeopterus variegatus
TTCTTTTCAGATGCCTTTATTGACTAATCAATTTAACACTAAGCACTTGATACTGCATATGTTCAGCTTGTATTTATCACCACATACTCAGAGAAGTTTAAGACCTGATCTCCTCAACAGAATGATAACTTCCTAAATTATAGGGTCTATCAGTTTCTGCCAAGGGGAATATTGAGCCACATATGCTAATTTCATCAATAAATGAACCTAGAGAGATTTGAGACATAATCAGTTTGAATAGCAAATACTAAATTATCATAAAGCAATAAGTACTACCTATTTCAAATTATTCCTTGTATATATCCAAAAATATTGTGAAATAATAATGATTTCAAAAACTCTTAAAGCAAAGGTATCCACTGCACATTTGATGAAGTGATGACTTTTATCACCTATAGATTGTGGAGGACCTTCAAAAACAAATTCCAAGTATGATATTCCTCCTTACTGTTTATACTCTGCCTCCAACCTATCACTCTAGACAAGCAATTTGAGTTAAC
>NW_007905068.1:0-500 GCF_000696425.1 Galeopterus variegatus
ATGGACTCATGGATTCATGCAAAAGCTATTTTCATTCTTTAACGGATTTTAATGACAAAAAAGAAACCATATTCCTTTCTGATTAAAGAACTGGTTGTACTGTAGAGGGCTTATCTTCCAAGAAGAGTTACTGATAGGAATAGAATTATTTTCTTTTTAGTGACCTCTCTTCTCGGCCTCTAGTCTCCTAGTTGGCTCCTAACACGAAGCTCCACCTTAAGGGGCCCAGCACATGCAGTTGAATGAGTTTGTCTAGGGCCAGCTCTGATACCCAGAACCAAAAACACACTTTTGATTACATTGGAAGGTTTGCTACTAATGCCCTGATTTATTCCCCCTCTTTTCTTTTTTTTTTCCCAGCCCTTCTACCCCTAACCTTTGTTTGCTTGCGAAAGGAATGTGAGCCAAAATTTTAAAGTTTGAAAAGTATGAAGAAAGCAAACAAGTAAATAGGGAAGGAGAATAAATACTGAATAAGACTGGGCAAGGTGACAAGAAGG
>NW_007905069.1:0-500 GCF_000696425.1 Galeopterus variegatus
GTTGTTAGGTGAAAACACATTTAGGATTTGTGCATCTTTTTAGTGAATTGACCTTTTTATTATTATGAAATAATCCTATCACTAGAATTATTTCTACTTTGAAATTTTTGTTGTCTGATGTTAATGTAGACACTCTGCCTATGGATTTTGTATATGATCCAGATTCTCATTGTTAGGGTTGGGGCAACATAATATTGACTTTCTATATTCTAAGTGCAAGCAGAGCTGCTGACACTAATCATTTTTATCAAACCGGAGTATCTGAAATGCCATTTTCTGAAAACTCCTCCCAGATTCTGACAATTGCTTGCCTCTCAAGTTCAGTTTCTTTTGATGCTGTGAATGTTTATCTTCTTTCCTGGGTAGTCATACTTCTTTTAATGGACAATGAGAATTTCATATAGGGGCTAGTTCGTCTTAAACCAAAAGACTGACAATTGACTTTTTTTTTTTTTGTCTTTTGTCTTTTTCCGTGTCCGGCAACGGATCACAACCCTCAG
>NW_007905070.1:0-500 GCF_000696425.1 Galeopterus variegatus
GATATATAGTTGTGTAGTCTTTTTATGTTCTCTTATTTAAGGTATAGTTAAGATAGATGAGATGTTTTCCATTGTCCTATGACTAAACTACCTCCGAAATGGATTCTTATTGTTATGTAATTAATATTTGTTTTTTAGAAGCCATTGTCTGCTTGGATTGATCTTCCAAATGAAATATTTCCTTTGACCAAGGTAATAGATATGTTTGGTTCTTTTTAATTCCCCTACTTCTCTGCAAGTTTCTTCAAAGTCTTTCAATCTTGAACAAGTTTTATACTTGTTAGTTATAAACAAAATTATGCATTTTCAGTACTAGTAAATGAAGAACCTAATTTAATATTTTAAAGTGCTCTTTGATACATTTTGACCAAGTCTGTGAAAATATATCTTTTATCAACATCTGTCACTATGAAAATCGATATCCATTTTAGTTTTTGTTCAATTTTATAAGTTGTATTATTTTTCAGGGGGAATATTATACCTAGTATAAGTTACTAGTG
>NW_007905071.1:0-500 GCF_000696425.1 Galeopterus variegatus
GTTTCACTTCATACCTACTTCAAAAGTGGGTCCTGTTTCTGCCGAAGTTCATTGGTGGTGTGGTGCCTCCTTTTGATATATTGGAGTTATCTTTACCCTGGGCTTGGATTATCTGTCCCAAGATAATTTGGCACTGGATAACCTGAACCCAGCCAGTCCTGCCTAAAAAGACGTACAAGACCTACACGTTTAGAGGGTCCCAGAAAAGCCTGGTCTTTTATACTGTTCTTGGGGCCAAAATGGGATTTAAGAAGATCTGTATAATCCCAAGCCCCAGAACTAAATTTATAGTACGCTATACATGTGTTTGATTTGCTTTCTGTTCCTCATTTGTTTGTTGTTTACTGGCGGCTAAATATAGCAAGAAATATGCTGGCTCTAGATTTGGAATGCTGACTCTTATGGCCTATACAGGGAATTAAAGTGATATGGGAGGGTGTTCTAGTGTAAATTAGAAATGGGTTGAAAATTAGAAATGACTAAACAATTTAGGCACATAA
>NW_007905072.1:0-500 GCF_000696425.1 Galeopterus variegatus
TTTTCTTTTTCTGTGTTTAGTAAAGTAGTCACAGACCCAAAATCTGATAGGCCCACTCCTCCAGAAATATATTGATAATATATATTTATGAAACATGCAATTTCTTGGGGCTCAGGGAACTCCCTGAAAATCATCCTTGACCTGCCTGTATGGTCTTTGGTGGGGACCCAAATATAAGAATCCTGAATTAGAATATTTTTTTTTAAAGTTTCTTTACTCTAAATTTTCCTATTTTGGTTAAATTCATGTTATAAGAAAATTAAAATGACAAAATTGTCCAAAAGTTTTGATTTCAAATTCAGTCATCTTATGGAACTCTTTGTGTTCTGGTATCTTAAGAAAGAAGAAACTCAGTATATAAGGAGTGGCACGGTTGGTACAAGGAAAATATCATTGGAATAGAAATTAGGAAATATTGGGTCTGGGTATGAGTTCGTATCCATTTGCAGAGACTTTGGGCTTCAGGTCCCTCATCTATAAAATATAGATAACATTACCCA
>NW_007905073.1:0-500 GCF_000696425.1 Galeopterus variegatus
TGAAACTGGGAATCTTTGAGCTTTTTGGGCCTCCCTATACCTGGGACATTTTCTACTAATATTGTTTTGAATAGATTTTCAATGCCTTTGCTTTTCTCCTCCCATTCAAGAACATCCATAATTCAGATGTTTGTGCACTTAATGTTGCCTGCTAGCTCTGTTAAAGATTCTTCTCTTCATTTATTTCCTTTTTCCTTTTCTTTGTCTGTCTGAGTTATTTCATAAAGACCATCTTGGGGTTTGGGTATTCTTTCTTCAGAATGTTCTATTGGGTATTCTTTCTTCAGTTTGTTCTAATCTGCTGCTTAAGTTCTTGGTTGTTTTTCTTTTAGTATTTTTTATTTATTTTTCATTTTTATCTCATTGAATGCTTCTTTCATTTAAAGGAGTTCTGCTATATTCTTTTTAAAAGTATTAATTTCTTTGTAAATTTCAACCATCGTATCCTGGATATTTTTTCTCATTTCATTTTATGTTGTCTTATAGAGTTCTCTTTTATC
>NW_007905074.1:0-500 GCF_000696425.1 Galeopterus variegatus
GTCCTAATTCATGGTGCCAGCATGGTTGGGTTCTGGTGAGGACCCTCTCCCAGTTTGCAGATTGTCGACTTCTCATATCTTCACATGGCAGAAAGAAAGCAAGAGCGTTCTCTAGGGTCTCCTTTTATAAGGGCACTAATCCTGTTTGTGAGGGCTCCACCCTCATGACCTAATCACCTCCCAAAGGCTCTCATCAACTTTGGAGGTTCAATTTTAACTATGAATTTTGGGGGGACAGGGTGGGTAGGCAGGACACAGTCATTCAGTCCATAACACTGAGTGTATGTGGACAAGTACGTACATACACAAAATGTTATTTAATAGTAGTCATAATTATATCAATAGTAACCACAAACACATTGTGTTTCCTATATGGCAGTCACTGGGCTATGCATTTTACATGCATTATCTCATTGAAAACTTACTGCAGCTCTTTTGGTAACTATTTTGTTATTCTCGTCTTCCAGGTGAAAACGCTAAGGCTTCCGAAGGGTAAGAAA
>NW_007905075.1:0-500 GCF_000696425.1 Galeopterus variegatus
TGAACTGTCTCTTCTTTTTCTCTAAATGTCTAAGTGCTATTCAAACAAATTTTGCACTATATTGGACATCAAGAGTTGTTTAACGTTTAGGAATCAACCTAAAAAGGTGGAATGGAGCTCTGTCTCGGTCCATTTTGAGATATTATAAAGAAATATCACAGACTGAGTAATTTATAAAAAACAGAAATTTATTTCTCACAGTTGTGGAGAATAGGAAATTCAAGATCAAGTCACCAGCATCTTTTGAGGGCCTTCCTGTTGAGTCCTTATGTAGCAGAAGGTGGAAGGGCAAGAGAAGACAAACTCCCTCTGTCAAGCCCCTTTATAAGGGCACCTAATTCCATTCAAGAGGGAAGAGTCCACGTGGCCTAATCACCTCTTAATGATCCCACCTCTTAATACTATCACACTGGCAGCATCTAAGTTTTAGAAGGAACACATTCAAACCATAGCATCGTCCATTGTCTTTTTCTTGGAGTTCTCAATTGTCTGAGTCTTCT
>NW_007905076.1:0-500 GCF_000696425.1 Galeopterus variegatus
TGCACCAAGAAGAGAAAAATAAGATATTTGGTGACTCTTTAGAAAAGCTAAATGTACTCAATTAAAATTTTCACCTGTTTATGTTTTTTATGTATTTGGGGATAACAGAATGCCTTGTATTTATGGATAGTAATGAGAATAAACAGTAAGTTTTATTTTGTTTTGCTTTCTTTTGTTTTCAATAAAGTATAGGATTAGCAACCCGAAGACAGCCTCTTATATCCAGTTTATGAAATCCAAAACCTAATTAAGTACTGCTACAATTTATGGGTACCTCAAATATTAGTGTCACAATGTCTGACACAGAAGAATACTTAATAAATGTTAGTTATGGTCATTGTTATTCCGTCAAGAAAACCAATCACGTGGGAATGTTGGATTACGCTTTTATGAGTTTCTTTTCTCCTATTTGGGAAAAGGGGAATGGAGGATGAAATCAGCAATGCCTTTTATTGAAGAAATGGTTAGCGAATGAATATGTTCTGTTTGTGCAAGTGTGT
>NW_007905077.1:0-500 GCF_000696425.1 Galeopterus variegatus
GTTTTACCTTATGAATACAGTACAAAATATGTAGAAATTATTTTTAACACAAAAATAATAATACAAGTCTGCTTATCCTTACATTTAATTTTAAATTTCCCCTTGCCTAAAAGAAAATGTACTTATTAAACAAACAATTATGTTATTCCAAGTAATTTTAGGATTGCCCTTCCGAGTAGATTTTGGCTTTACCTCCTCAGATGGATTGGTTTATTAACAGAGATTCTCTGTCTAGGATGTATTCTTGCCCATCACACTGACAGACACAATGATTTCTATTTATTTTCACTATCACAGGGACTTCATAAATCAGAGGGGTTAGTCACTGTGTCAGTTAGAATTGGGTTTGTCTATACATAATACAAAATCCAAAACAATAGTGGCTTAATTACATAAGAATTTATTTCCCTGTCTTATAAAAGAAGTCTGGAGGTACGTTGTCTGAATGAGGCTTATCAGGAACTCAGGCTCCTATTATTGTCTCGTTGTTTGCTGTGACT
>NW_007905078.1:0-500 GCF_000696425.1 Galeopterus variegatus
GGTGTCAATATAACACAATGCTTGGAAATTCAGGGCATATGAAAGTCAAAGGACAGCCCTACCCAAAGCAGCCAACTTGTTTTCGTAATCCGCCTGGCCCTTTCTGTATGTCTCTGGTTTCTAGGGGCCTCATTCCTCCTCTGGTGTTTCCCGCCTTCATCCCAAGACTTTGAATTTAAACATTGAGACTCTAGGATCAGACTGTGTATACCATTCGGAAACTTTCTGAACCTCTCTAAGCCTCAGTTTCCTCATCCAACTGAATGGGAGCAATCCATATGGTTGTGGAGAAAAACAAAGCTTTTTGTATATGCTTAGCAGTGAGGCCTCAGTAACTGGCAGTTGTTCTTAATTCTATATTATCATCCCACTGTGGTCAAAATTTCCTGCAGGGAAAGGGACTAACAAACTCATTCTCACTGAGGTGTAAAAGGCTGCTGGGACTCAAAGGGTTGTCCTTCCCAGATTTGTTTTTTTGTTTTACATTTTTTTTTTTTTTT
>NW_007905079.1:0-500 GCF_000696425.1 Galeopterus variegatus
ATAGGTGAAATGTTCAAGGGGGCTTTTGATTCATCTGCACTGTTTCAGCAAGAATGAATTCGTATAGTGTTTATTTAAAAATAAAAGACACATAGAACAATGGGACAGAATAAAGAACCCAGAAATAGTCCCACACAATTATAGTCAACTTATTGTTGACAACGGTGGAAAGGCAATTCAATGGAGGAAGTCTTTCCAACAAACGGCTTTGGAACAACTGGGTATCCATATGCAAAAAAAAAATAATAATTCGAGTTAATCCTAGCACTACATACAAAAATTAGCTGTAATGTATTATAGATTTAAATGTAAAATATAAAACTATAAAACTTTTAGAAGGAAACACAATATAATATAGAGGTAATTTAATATTTAATAGGAAAAAATATTAATATAATATTTAATATATTTTAAATAATTATTTTAAAGTAATATTTTTAAATAATTTAATATGTTTAAAATATTAATATACTATTTAATAGGAGAATATATTTAATAGG
>NW_007905080.1:0-500 GCF_000696425.1 Galeopterus variegatus
CAGACCAAACCCAGCGATCTAAGTTAAGTCAACACACCAAGCTCATCGATCTAAGTAAACTAATCAGACCAAGCACATCAATCTAAGTAAACTCCTCAGACCAATTTAATCGATCTAAGTAATCTCATCAGAACCAGATTTTCGATCTAAGTATACTCATCAGACCAAGATCATCGATCTAAGTAAACTCATCCAACCAAGCTCATCGATCTAAGTAAACACATCACACAGAGCTAATCGATCTAAGTAAACTCTTCAGGCCAAGCTCATCGATCTAAGAAACCGCATCAGACCAAGCTCATTGATAAAACTAAACATATCACACAAATCTCATCCATCTTAGTAACCTCATCAGACCAAGCTCATCCGTCTAAATTATCTCATCATACCAAGATGATCAATCTAAATAAACTCAACAGACCAAGCTCATCGTTCTAATTAAACTCATCAAGACCAAGCTCATCGATCTAAGTAAACTCATCAAGACCAAGCTCATCGAT
>NW_007905081.1:0-500 GCF_000696425.1 Galeopterus variegatus
TTTTTTTTTTTTTTTTTTTTTTTTTTTTTTTTTTTTTTTTTTTTTGGCGGCTGGCCTGGACAGGGATTCAACCCTTGACCTCGGTGTTATTAGCGTCACGCTGTAGTCAAGTGAGCTAACAGGCCAGCCTTGAAATCGGTATTTCAGTTAGTTGCTTCCTCCCCCGCAACTTAGTTTCAGAAAACAGAACTATGGAAAATTAATTCCCGTGCTGTGAAGAATACCCAGAAGGGGCAGCTGCGTCGGGCTTGGCACTTTGGCATCCTGGAGGGCCCGGTTGAGACTGCTGGCAGGAATACGCCCTGAGGCTGCCTGCTTTTCTTCCAGGTGTGGTTTCGGATAGATGTGATGAGATGTTATGAAGTAACCTTTGGATTAAGGTCCTGCAGGCCTACCTGTTGCTGGGGCTGAGTAATATGCTCTGTAATGAGTGTGAATGTCTGCTCTTATCAGTGTCTGTGGGTGTATGCCAGTGTCACACGAACATTCCTGAGCAACTG
>NW_007905082.1:0-500 GCF_000696425.1 Galeopterus variegatus
TATGGTACAGCCCTTTCTAATGAAAACTCTGAAACACCAACTGGTGGCTGCTTGGGCTTAAAAAAAAGAGAGAGAGACAATGCCACTTTTCTTTCTCTGAGTCTATATGCTCTTGGGAATATTTCAATCCAGATTTCTGTCTATTTGAACTCATTAAATGAAATGGATCCAATAACCTACTATAACAAACTACCAAATACTTAGTGACTTAACAACAAAGATTTAGTATCTTACAGTTTTGGAGATCAGAAGTCTAAAATGGATCTTACAGAACTAAAATCAAGATGTTGGCAGAGATACACTCCTTCTGGAGGCTCTAAGGGGGAAAAAGATTACCTTGTCTTTCTCTTCTAGAGGCTGCTGCGTTCCTTGACCTGTGGTCCCTTCTTCCATTTTCAAATCCATCAGTGTATCATCTTCAAATCTCTCTCTCTCTCTCTCTCTCTCACACACACACACACACACACACACACACACCTCCTTTCATTATTGTGTCTCCT
>NW_007905083.1:0-500 GCF_000696425.1 Galeopterus variegatus
TCATTGAACTTGAAGACATGACAAGAGAAACCATTCCAAATAAAACACAGAGGAAAAAAAAAAGAATTAAAGAAATGAGAAGACAATCAGTATGCTGTGAAAGAATTTTAAACAATCTAATACAATGTAATTGGAGCCCACAAGGGAGAGGAGAGACAGGAGAGAAAAATGATATTTAAAGAAATAATGTCCCCCAATATTTTAATTGGATGAAAACTCTAACCCACAAATACCAGAAAATCAACATACCTAAAGCACAAAAAACGTGATTAAAACTACTTCAAGATACATCACAGACAGACAGCTAATAACCAGTGATGAAGAGAATATCTTAAATGCAGTCAGAGCAAAAAAGACAGAGGAGCAAAGTTAACAATGACAAGAGAAACCATGCAAGTGAGAAAATAATGGAGCAACATATGTAAAGTTCTGAAAAACATACAAACAATCAAAAACAAAAACTTGTTAACTTGTTAACATAGAATTCTATACAAAGAGAA
>NW_007905084.1:0-500 GCF_000696425.1 Galeopterus variegatus
ACCATCTCACCCCCCAAGAAAACAGCACCTGTGGTTTTTAAGATACCTGAAAAAATCACGCAGGCAGAATAATATTGTAAAATCATCCCTCACTCATAGTTCTAGGAATGGAAGTTGTAGTGGTAGAATATTCTGGAAAATGAAGGGTTAATTAGAAACTTTGCTTCCTCTTTTAGCTCACTGGCAAAAGGGATCAGAATGTAAACTTTATTCTATCTTTCATCTTGAGGACATTAGGAATGGGACTTGAAACTCAATTATTTGTTTTCAGGATTTGGTAGAGACAGGAAAGTGGGAGTTGCAAATGCTCAGAATTCAGTTGATGCACTTGTAAGAAACTGCAATAGGTCAGTGATATGATCGTGTGTATTCACTGAATCCAAAGTTGAGATGAGTTGTAAAATGACATTGAGACTGGGGAGAAAAAAAAAATACAACAAATTCCAGACCAAGCATGTCTTCTTGTCCTGTGCTCCTCCAAGAAAAAGCTAGTCCATTTC
>NW_007905085.1:0-500 GCF_000696425.1 Galeopterus variegatus
ACAACATATTGTTTTCTGTATGTTAAACCAATATTACATGCTAATAATAAACACCACTTGATCATGGTATATAATCTTTTTGGTGTGATGTTAAATTCAGTTTGCTAGCATTTTGTTGAGGAATATTGCATTTATGTTCATCAGAGATATTGGCCTATAGTTTTCTTTTCTTGTGGTGTATTTGTCTGGCTTTGGCATCAGAGTGATGCTGGTCTTATAAAATGAATTTAGAAGTAATTCCTCCACTTCTGTTTTTTGGAAGAGTTTGAGAAAGATTTGTATTAATTTGTCTTTGAATGTTTGGTGTAATTCAGCTGTGAAGCCAACTGGTCCTGGGCTTTTCTCTGTTGGGAGACATTTCATTACCATTTCAATCTCTTTATTGTAATTGGTATGTTCAGGCTTTCCTTTTCTAGGAGTTTATCCATCTCCTTTAGGTTATCCAACTTGTTGGCATACAGTTGTTCATAATAGTCCTTTAAGATTTTTTTGTTTTTGAG
>NW_007905086.1:0-500 GCF_000696425.1 Galeopterus variegatus
AATACACTATTTATGCAATCAGGAAGCAAAATCTAAGATGGCAGCAGAAAGCATTAAATTCAATTAATATATCATAGTTTATCATTAGAGAATAAGCTAAATCTTCTGTAATTGATATATATATATGTGTGTGTGTGTTTGTGTGTTGTGTGTGTGTGTATATCACAGCACCTGTCACATAGAAGCCACTCAAATCTTTTTGTTGAATCAATGACTGCTTAGACCTCTAGCTGACTATTTTCCTTATTCAGTTGTGGTTATTACATTAAATTTTGGCTACTATGTTCAAAACTTTGTAATCTCTCTGTAATATCTATTTGAATCTAATCTCTCACAAACCATTTCCTTAGATTCCTAAAACAACACCAGCAACTTCCCTTATCTTCCAGATTGTATGGCAGTGAGGAAATCCCCTCTGATATTTTCTATTAAAGAAAAATTTTTAAAGAATACATGAAAGTTAATTTATAATTAGCAAGGACTCCAAATCATTCTGTACA
>NW_007905087.1:0-500 GCF_000696425.1 Galeopterus variegatus
TACCTCATTTTCTTCTTGGGAGGTAGGATGGGCACGTAGAAGAACGTGAGCTCTGGAGTCATTCTGAACGTGTGGGTTCCCAGCTTCCCCGCTCACTAGGGCACGGCCTTCCCCCATCTCAGACTCCTCCTATGAAAACGGAGGGTGATATCATTTCATGTCATATTCTCATGTCTTGACCTCCCGGGGACATGAGGATTATGGGGGGGTGTGTATGTCTTGCCTGCCATACCCAGGCCCTCAGCTAATGTCACCCATTACTAATAATTATTAATAGTATTGTTCTTTCAATAAGGTAAACACTCATGACCAGAGGAGAGGGAAGAGCAGTGTTTCTCATTTTATGGGTCCCTGGTACAGAAGATAATTTGGGGTGGCATAAGGACAAGATATTAAGTAATACTGAAACATAGAGTGAGAAAAATATTCCTTTACCAACTCTCATCAAACTGATATGCTTACGTTGAGGAGAAAGTCTCAGCTGGGTGCTAGAGAAACTT
>NW_007905088.1:0-500 GCF_000696425.1 Galeopterus variegatus
ATCAGTTAGTCAAATGATCAAGTATAGAACCAAGTTTTTTATAAAAGTATAGCTGATAGTTCGTCAAGAAATATAAAATTCTATAATTTTTTTAATGCAATTGTCCTTATTGGTTTCCAGTCTATTCTCCACACAACAGTCTTTAAAGTTTCATTATAAAAATTTTGAAACATAAAGCAAAGCTCAAATAGTTTTACAGTAAACACATGTATACTCCAATGTAGATTCTACCATTAATATTTTATATGCTTGCTTTATCATATACCTACTCAACTATCTATCCTTCTATCTCTTTATTAATTTCATTTTTGGCATTCAGTGCAAACTGCATATGGCGGTGCATATCTCCCAAAATATTTTGGTATGCATATCATTACAGTTCAATATTTATTTAGAATTTTTCTTTTGATATAAAATTAATAAAAATGAAATACACAACTGCACAAATCTTAGGTGTATATTCACTGAGTTTTGACAAATGTATTCATCTGTGTAATTTA
>NW_007905089.1:0-500 GCF_000696425.1 Galeopterus variegatus
ACTTACATGATTTAGGGATATAATGAAAAGCAAGGAATAATTATTATCAAATTTGGATGCAATCAGCTCTGAAAGGGGAGGGAGAGTACACGGGGAATGTACTATTTTTATAAACTTGACAGTGAATAGAGATGTTCATTTAATTATTCTTTAAACCATATATACACTCTTGTTACACATGTCTTCGTACATATATCTCATAACACTTTTTCCAGTATGCACAATTGTATCACTAATATACGATCCTGAATATGAAACTTGCTAATATATTATGCAAATAACATGAAGCTCAGCATGATAGAATAGGAGTTATTCATTCAGGGGAAATGATGATGGTCAGTACATTGAAAGTTTGAAAATAAAAATTAAAAATTATATGAGGGAATTGAAGTAGACAGAATATAATACTATAGAATGAGAGCACATGCAAAGTGTTGAGTCTTAGAATATGTGGAAAAAATATAGATGATTAGCTATAATAAAAGATTTATTTTAAATGA
>NW_007905090.1:0-500 GCF_000696425.1 Galeopterus variegatus
ATATCTGTTTCCATGAGACACTGAAACCTCACACTGTCTGGTGCTGGGGAGGCCTGTGACCGAGAAATATACATGCTATTAAAAATAAACAAGCAGGGCTGAGCCCGTGGCGCACGTGGGAGAGTGCGACGCTGGGAGCGCAGCAGCGCTCCCGCCGCAGGTTCGGATCCTATGTAGGGATGACCGGTGCGCTCACAGCGCTCACTGGCTGAGCGCGGTGCGGCCAGTCTCAAAAAGGACAAAAAAATAAATAAAAAAATAAACAAGCAAACAAACCCAGCAGCTAACACATTTAGTTCTTACCATGCGCTGGGCACTGCTGTAAACACTTTATATGTAAGAACTAATTTAATCGCCACTATTCTATGAGATAGATGCAATTATAACCTCATTTTACGGATGAAGAAACTGAGGCATAGACCTGATAAGTAACCCAGCCGCCTGCTAATATGTAGGGGAGCTGGGATTTCAGAGGCCAGGCTCTCTCTTCATCTGTCTCT
>NW_007905091.1:0-500 GCF_000696425.1 Galeopterus variegatus
GAAATACAATCTCACCAATTTCCTTTATATTCAGTAACTCACCTGTCTTGCACAATAAACATAAGTATTAAGTATAGTTATATTTCCCATCCTATAATACAGAAAATTTCGAATCATTCATTGATCAGATTAAATCCTCATTCTAGATTGTCTATATTTCCATGTCAGCTGCCTAGAAAATCTATTTCAATGGGATATAATGAAGTAGAAATACATCTTGATTTGCACAAATTATGAAAGTAAACTGAAGAAGTATATTGCCTGAATAGACATATACATGAAGGGATTATATAAATAGTCATATATAACAGGTAAGGAGAAAGTATTAATTAAATATCTTTCACCATCAAAAAAGTCCAGTGCCCCATTGCCTAAATGCATGCCCATTAACGTGACTTTAACATTCGTGGTCCATTAACATAGCTTATTAACTTTGTGTACATGAACATAGATTTATAATAGTTTTATATATTTGCCTTTAATATAAAAGAAAATAATTG
>NW_007905092.1:0-500 GCF_000696425.1 Galeopterus variegatus
TCCAATGGATGCCAGAAGCACTCTCCCCTGTGTGACAGCCAGAATGTCTCCAGACATTGCAAATATCTCCTGAGGGTAAAATATCCCCCAGTTGAGAACTTTTGATTTAGACATTTGTTATTTTATGCTTGGCGTATTTTGCTAGTCTTTTAACTAATGTTTCTACTCCCATTATCTATCCTTTTACCCTTTTTTTCATACAGTACTGCCAAAATAGTATCATTGAAGCACCACATTGATTATGGAAATCCTTTGATAAAACTTCTGCTGATTTTTCTCTAATGCCTCCTGAATAAAGACCAGATTCTTTAATCTGGCATCTGTAAGAAAACTCATGACCTATTATTATTCAGATAAACATAAGGGAGTATTTTCCACTCATTGTCCCTGGCTCTGCCTGTATTTTTCAAGTTATGGGTCATGCTGCTTTATAGACCAGCAGTGTCTTCTTCTTCTTCTTTTTTTTTTTTTTTTGTGACCGGTAAGGGGATCGCAACCCT
>NW_007905093.1:0-500 GCF_000696425.1 Galeopterus variegatus
CATCCCTGACGAAAACATCATTACGCAGTGCACGACTGTTTGTCTATCTTGATGTAGATATAAAATCTTAATTTCAGATTATGTTAGTTCTGCAACTTTGCTCTAAAAAAAAGAAAAAAGAAAGTTGTTCAGCCTATTATAAATTCTTTCCATTTCTATATGAATTTGGGAATCAGCTTGTCAAGTAACTAAATAGTCATTCTGGTTGTTGTTATTGTTGTTGTTGTTTTAACTGGGATCGCATTAAATCCAAAAATAGATTTGGGAAAAATTGACATCTTCATAAATATTGAGTTTTCTATCATTGAGCAGTGTGTATATTTTCATTTATTTAGGCTTTCTTTAATTACTGTCAGCAATATTTTGTACTTTTTTTTTTTTTTGGTCCTTTTTGAGACCAGCTGCACCGCACTCAGCCAGTGAGCGCACCAGAGGCCATCCCTACATAGGATCCAAACCCGCGGCAGGAGCGCTGCTGCGCTCCCAGCGCTGCACTCTCC
>NW_007905094.1:0-500 GCF_000696425.1 Galeopterus variegatus
ATCTCATTATCAAACTTTATACTAAAAAATGGAAGAATCAGAGTAATGTAATAATGATCTGCATTCTCCTGTGGAAGAGAGATTAGATATGATCTGTGAGTTTTTATGTGACATGCAAATTCTAATGATTGGAATATATGGAGACACATATAATATGAAATCAAAAACACATTTTCCTTCCAGTCATCACAATCAAAGTGTGACTTTAAAGTTGCCTCAGAAGTAGTGAGTCTTATTTCAGTCAATATCCACTTAGAAGTAATATAGTAATAAATTAGATAAGGAGACATTTTTGCCTTCAAAGAATGTTTTTATATGACCATTAACAGTCTTTATGACTCTGAACTACTATGTTCCTTCGGTATGCCAACAACTTTGTTTTAAAAAACATTTTATGTATTAATAAATAGTAAACTATTTATTTTATTACTTATTAATCCAGTTAAAATGTTGAAAAACTGTGCCTGAACTAGTCATTTATTTAATATTTCTTATTTTCA
>NW_007905095.1:0-500 GCF_000696425.1 Galeopterus variegatus
GGTGTCCTAGGTGCTTAATATATACTCTTTGAACTAAAATGCACTACTAGTTTAATGCTCTCTTCCCTGACGAAGCCAGAGGAGATAGTCAATTCTGGAGATATTTCTTATTTAGCACCTGACAGTGAGTTGTTGACAAACACCATGCTCTCTCTGTTGCAAAGCCAAATGTATCCTTTTTCACAAATGGAGTGAGCCCTTGAGAAATAAATTGTACAATGACCGTTTTCAAGTAATGTGTATCCCTAAGTGTCTCAACAGAATTTGTGGGTCCTTATTTATTGAGGGAAAAGTATTCTCTTTCCTTAACTTTACACTGTTTTAAGTAGTCTTCATTTTCCTGCTCCCTGTCTCCTAGGATGAATTCCTGGAGATTCTGGTTAGCATGCCTATAATTTTTTATCATTATAGCCCCCTTGTCTGTTGGATCTCAGGCAGTTGTAAGCTTTTGTGAGAAGCCTTTGGTAGGTTTTCGCGGTGCAGAAAGAGAGCTCCATTTC
>NW_007905096.1:0-500 GCF_000696425.1 Galeopterus variegatus
ATCAAAAAGGCACTTGCTCTCCCATGTTCATCACAGCAGTATTCACAATAACAAAGAGAACGAACCAATGCAAGTGCTCATCAACGGATAAATGAATAAAAACTGTGGTATACATACACAATGGAACACTATTCAGCTATAATATGAAATGATTTCCTACCATTTGTAGTAATATGGATGGAACTGGAAAACATCATGTTAAGTGAAGGTAGTCAGGCACTGAAAGACAAATACCACATGATCTCACTCATATGTGGAATCAGAAGAAAAAGAAAAAAAAAATATAGAGGTAAAGAGTTGAATAATGGTTAGAAAGAAAGTGGTTCTCATAGAAGTAGAGAGTAGAATAATGGTTACCAGAGGCCAGGGGCAGGGATTGGGACGAGGAGAAATGGTGTACTAAGGGGCATGAAATTATGCTATTTACCCTAAATGAATTATTATGCGGTATATGCATGTATTAAAACAACACATAGTACACCACAAATATGTACAAGTAA
>NW_007905097.1:0-500 GCF_000696425.1 Galeopterus variegatus
GCAGAAGAGAGAATTTCTGACCTTGAAGATGGGATGTTTGAAATAAGACAGGTAGACAAAATAAATAAATAAATAAAAATAAAAAAAAATAAAGAAAAGCTGAGAGATGACAGACAACCTTAAGCACTCAAGTATCTGAATCATGGGTATTCCAGAAGGGAGGAAAAAGAAATGGCATTGAAAACATATTCAACTAAATAATGGCAGAAAACTTCCAAGGTATAGGGAAAGACACAGATATTCGGATTCAGAAGTATCCAAGATCCTCAAACATATTCAACTCAGAAAGCTCCTCTCCAAGACATGTTATAGTCAAACTGACAAAACTCAAAGACAAAGAGAGACTCTTAAAAGCTGCAAGAGAGAAGCATCAAGGCACCTGTAAGGGAGCACCAATCAGACTAACATCAGACTTTTCATCAGAAACCTTAAAAGCCAAAAATGAATGGGATGATATATTCAGAATACTAATAGACAAAAATTGCCAAAAATACTTTACT
>NW_007905098.1:0-500 GCF_000696425.1 Galeopterus variegatus
GATTTTTTTGTTCGTTTCCCTCTTTTTATCTTTTTGTTGTTTTGTTTTCCTTGCCTTTTTTAAATTTCCTTTTTTCCTTCTTTTTTTTTAAAAATTTGAATTATATTCATCTCAGATTACATGCAAAGGAATCTGGGTGACATGCTAAGAAAAGTGTTTTCCAGCAATTCTTAGGAGCCACCTGTCTCAAGGGCCAGCCCCAGACTCTTGCTGACGTTGGCCTCTATAGAATGGCTTCCCGTAGAGGTTGACAAAGACGTCTCAGTCTCCTCCAAACTTGCTGTGAACTGAGAGAAGCTTCTAACATGGAACTCCTTGTGTGTCCTAGGAACTAAAAGTGTAACTCAGAATCAAACAAAGAAACTATAAAAGCAAACAACATGCATGCTTATAAAAATCACTGTTTAAAAATTGCAAATATAGTTGTAACACCTAGGTTAAGGGTTCAGATCCCTTTTCTGGCCAGTTGCCACAAATACATACATAAGTAAATATTACAA
>NW_007905099.1:0-500 GCF_000696425.1 Galeopterus variegatus
TTTCTCTCTAAGAAACTAAAACAGTCTTCTTATATATTAAAATTCATGATATCCATGAAGTTATTGACACTTTATTTCTAACTGAAGAAATCCAAAATTGTCTATAATTTTGTCAATACAATTTTGAAATTTTTGAAAATTTTGTCAATTTTGAAATTTTTACAAATATGAAGTCAATATTAACATGTTAATCTAATTTAGGTATATATTCTTTAGAGGTTAATTGATTTAATAGACTGCTCCAGTGATTCTCAAAGCAGCTGCATATAAGACTCATCTGGGAACCTTGCTCATGGGTCCTATCCAAGACCAATTCAATGAAAATCTCTAGGGCTAGAGCCCAAACACAGATATTGTTAAGCTCCTCCAGGTAATTCTAATGCAGGCCAAGACTAAAACCACTGGGCTAGCCTCATATCTACCTCTTCTATGGAATACGTTAATTGGAATTCTGAGAAAAGCAATTCATTGTTAAATGTATGAGATCTAAACTCAGAACA
>NW_007905100.1:0-500 GCF_000696425.1 Galeopterus variegatus
AAATCTTTTGTCATATTTATGTATAGCAAATATATTCTTTCAGTATATGTCTTGATTTTTCATTTTATTAATGGTGTCTTTTGAAGAGAAGGTATTAATTTTGATAATGTCCAATTTATCAATTTTTTCCTTTTATGGCTAATGCTTTTTGTATTCTATCTAAAAAATCTTTGCCAACCCCAAGGTTGCAAAGATTTTTTCCTATGTTTACATTCAGAGATTTATAATTTTAGCTTTTATATTTAGGACCGTAATGCATTCCAAGTTAATTTTTGCGTAAAAGGAGGTAAGGTTCAAAGTTTTTTTTTTACATGAATATTCAGTTGTTCCAACATCATTTGTTTTCCCCTATTGAATTACCTTGCTATTATGAAAAATCAATTGGCTATGTAAATGTAGGTGTGTTTCCCAACTCTTTCTTCTGTTTACACCAATACTGCACTCTTTTGATTGCTGTAGCTTTATAGTAAGTCTTGAGATCAGACATCTTAAGTTTTCCA
>NW_007905101.1:0-500 GCF_000696425.1 Galeopterus variegatus
ATGCTACCTTTGGAGGTAGATGATGGCAATAGACTGTTGTAAGTGCTATACCAAGGGGAGTGAGGGTGCTTAACATGGTGGGGGTTGGTAAAGGTGTTTCAGACAGGAGCACCTTCTGAACAGACACCCAACAGACTTCTTAGGAGTTGGGGAGAGTGTTATAGCGAAAGGGGGGGAAATGGGAATAGAAGAATTCTAATAAGAGGGTTGAGTGGGAAGTGTGAAGGTGAAGATAGCAAACATTAAAATGTTTTTTTCAAAAATTTAGCTCTGAAGGGGAAAAAAAAAAGTGAGAAATGAAGATAGTTAGAGAACCAAATTTTTCCCTGAGGCTTTTGACATAATGGACATGCAGCATCACTCTAAAAAGCCTGCTTTTTCTCCGTCTGGGTTGGTGGGTAGGTTTGTAACCCCTCCTTGAGGAGTATCATCTGGTGGCTTGCCCAGTGTTGGGAAGAAAGAGCTGTGCTTTCAGGCTATTTTCAAATTCTTGAAAGCCC
>NW_007905102.1:0-500 GCF_000696425.1 Galeopterus variegatus
CTGTGTTTAAATATAACTGAAAGTGAGATCAGCTTTCATTAGCACCTTTTTAGTCTGGCCAGATGACAACTGTACCAGCATCGTTCCATAAAAAAAACAATATCAGACAACATCAGCTTAAGAATTTATCTGAATTTCTTATTGACCCAGGCTTCCAGAAAAAAACAAAATAAAACAAACAAAAAAAGACCCCATGTCCTTTGTGAGGCTGAAATAAATAGTCTAAAGATAAGACAGGCAATCCTAAATGCAATACAGAGAGTGTGGGACTACAAGTTATAGAGTTGTACTACCTCTGACAAGCCATAGAATCTTGGGTGAACCTATAAAACTACTCAGGGTCTCATTTTTATCACCTATCAAATTAGAGCTTGGACTAGATCAGTGTTTTCCACATTTTAGTCATCTTATATACAACCATCATTGTTTTTGTCATTTCCATATGCTACCTGCACTATTATTTTCTTAATATTTTTCTTTAATTAACTCACTTCTTTTTA
>NW_007905103.1:0-500 GCF_000696425.1 Galeopterus variegatus
TTTTCTTTTAAGGACCTATATCTACATTTGGGGAAAATCTCATAATCCATACTTTTTTTTTAAAAAAAGGACACAGACCGTATAGCTAGAAATTCCACTCCCTAAAAGCGGTTATCTGGGGCTTGCTTCAACAGCGCATATACTAAAATTGGAATGATACAGAAAACATTAGCATGGCCCCTGCACAAATTTATGAAGTGTTCCACATTTTTAAAAAAAGAAAGAAAAAGAAAAAGAAAGTTATCTGTCTTGCTGGAAAATAATTCAATTCAAACTTTGAACAGATCAATTTCTAGGTCCTCAGCTAATTATAAGTAGTGTTTTTTTTTAATTTTTCAAGTAAAATGATAAAATGAGTTATAATTTTGTAACATTGTCATTATGTTTCACAAAGCCATGATTCTCAATAAGTGCCCAAGATACAATACATAAAAGTCATTTTTTGTCAGGCCTTAAAAACTAACGCCACCTTAAGTGACATTACAAGTGGTGCCATTATG
>NW_007905104.1:0-500 GCF_000696425.1 Galeopterus variegatus
AACAGACACATGAAAAAATGCTCAACATCACTCAGCATTTGGGAAATGCAAGTCAAAACCATACTGAGAAACCATCTCACCCTAGTTAGGATGACTAATATCCAAAAGACTGTGAATGATAAATGCTGGCGAGGTTGCAGAGAAAAAGGAACTCTCATACACTGTTTGTGGGACTGCAAAATGGTGCAGCCTCTATGGAAAATGGTATGGAGGTTCCTCAAACGATTACAGATAGATCTACCATATGATCCAGCTATCCCACTGCTGGGAATATACCCAGAGGAATGGAAATTATCAAGTCGAGGGTATACCTGTTCCCCAATGTTCATTGCAGCACTCTTTACAATAGCCAAGAGCTGGAACCAGCCCAAATGTCCATCATCAGATGAGTGGATACAGAAACTGTGGTTTATCTACACAATGGAATACTACTCTGCTCTAAAAAAGAATGAAATACTGCCATTAGCAACGACATGGATGGACCTAGAGAGAATTATATT
>NW_007905105.1:0-500 GCF_000696425.1 Galeopterus variegatus
CCATCTTTGAGATTAGATATTCTTTCTTCTGCTTGCTCTAATCTGCTGCTTAAACTCTCAATTGTGTTTTTTTAAAAATTTAATTGAATGAGTCTTTAAGTTCAAGGAGTTCTGCTACATTCGTTTCTAAGGTCTTAATCTCCTTGCAAATTTCCTCCTTCATATTGTGGATAATTTTTCTTATTTCTTCATGTTGTCTAACTGAGTCTTTTCTTATCTCATTGAGTTTCCTTAAGATAATTACTCAGAATTTCTTTTTAGTCATTTCTAGAGTTTCCTGTCTTGTAGGGTCTAGAGCTTGAGAGTTATATATTCCTTTGGTGGTGTCATATTTTCTTGGTTTTTCATATTGTAGTATCTCTACATTGATTTATGGTCATCTGGTAGATCATTTGCTTCTTCTATTACTCTGGAGTGGACTTTGAGGAGACAGATTTTCTCTTTTTTTCCCCAGGCTCCTGTAATGACTTTCCTTGTGCCTATCCAGTCAAATATGCAGT
>NW_007905106.1:0-500 GCF_000696425.1 Galeopterus variegatus
ACAGGAACCATACTTAGGCAGGCGCCTTATGATTTGATTGCGCCGCAACATGGCCCAACACGCACCACGCTCAGCCAGTGAGCACACCAGCCAGTCCTATATAGGATCTGAACCCACGGTGGGAGCATCGCTGCACTCCCAGCACTGCACTCTCCCGAGTGCACCACTGGGCCAGCCCTGACTGTGTACTTTTAATTCATCAGGAGGCAGCCCAGTGTTCTGAAGGAGACCAGATGTGTAGCTTTGCTCTTTTGTAGCTGTGTGATGCTAAAGATTCTTTGTATTTCTCTGAGCTTCTGTCTCCTCGTCTGCAAAACAAGGGGTTTCGGACTGGATCAGCAGTTCTCACACATTAATGTGAATAAGAATTACCTGGGCACCTTGTTGGAAATGTGGAATCCAAGACCCCACACGAGAGGTTCTGATTCTGCAGGTCTGGGGCACCAGGAATCTGCATTTGATGTGGGTGGTTCTCATGGCATGTTTTGGGAAACACGGAG
>NW_007905107.1:0-500 GCF_000696425.1 Galeopterus variegatus
TGACTTTCCATGGCACGGGTCAGCCCTTTTGGAGGGCTGACTAGCAAACTTCAATGTAGCTCGAGGAGGCTCCGGGTACCCCTCTCCCCACCAGAATTCAGTTAGGGGCTCTTCCAAACTGAGGTCCCCAGAGATGGAATCTGCCTCTCGGGAAGAGGGAGTTTATCTGTGGCCGACGCCCAGGGTGCGGCAGAGAGACGATCTGGGCGGGCTCCTCTTCCCTGCCCCCCCCGATGCTGGCCGGGGGCTCCCCACGCTACCAGCTCCATCAGAGATCCGTGGAGAGAGTGGGATTGTAGGCCAGTCCACAGGCCCCGGGATGCCCCGTGTCGAGGTAAGCAAATAGCACGTCCCAGCGGGGAGCCACGCCAAACAGAGATGGCTGTCCTCCCCTCCCTAAGCCGGCCTTTTTCACCCCCACCCGAGAGAATGGAGGCACCTTTGATGTGGGCGCTTAGCCTGGTGTGGTGGGCGGGGGCCAGGCGGGTGGGGAGCAGTCG
>NW_007905108.1:0-500 GCF_000696425.1 Galeopterus variegatus
TTAGAAGGGGGGTGGTGGAAGGGGATAGAACCCAGCGGTTAATAACACCAAGCAGTTCTTCCACCGGGCTCATTCAGAAATGCAGAGCTAGCAGACTGGGGAGATGAAATGAACTATATGTCTCTCCTCACACTAAAAAAAATTGTGTCGATTAGGATGTTTTCAACTGTAACGATTCTTCATAATCCAAAGTGACTTGAACCATACAAGTTTATACCTTGCTTAACAGGAAGTTAGTAGAATAGTCCTTAGATTGACTCAGTGGCTCAACCCGTCATCCAGGGCCTTGCCATCTCTCGCCTCAGCCACCCACTTGGCAAATTCTTCCCTCAAGGTTGCAAAATGGCTGCTGCAGATCCAAATATCACATCATTATATGACAATGTCCCCAGTCTGGAAGGGAATATTAAAAGAGCTTCCCCCTTTGTATCCTCTCTTATTTTTTTAATTTTATTTTGTCGATAATACAATGAGGTTGATTATTGTGGCCCATTACCGAA
>NW_007905109.1:0-500 GCF_000696425.1 Galeopterus variegatus
TGGTGGGACTGTAAACAAGTACAGCCATTCTGGAAAACAGTATGGAGGTTTCTCAAACAACCGCAGATAGAGCTAGCTAGCATATGATCCAGAAATCCCACTGCTGGATATATATCCGGAGGAATGGAAATCATCATGTCAAAGGGATACCTGCACTCCCATGTTCATTGAAGCTCTATTTACAATAGCCAAAATATGGATTCAACCTAAGTGTCCATCGACAGATGACTCGATAAAGAAAATGTGGTATATATGCACAGTGGAATACTACTGAGCCATAAAAAGGAATGAAATTCTGCCACTTGCAGCAACACGGATGAATCTGGAGAAAATTATGTTAATTGAAAGAAGCCAGACAAAGAAGCGGAAATACCACATGTTCTCACTAATAACTGGCTGCTAGGAAGAAAGTAAGGTAGGGGGAGGGAGGGAAGGAGGAAGGAAGGAAGAAATGAAGGAAAAAAAGAAAAGACCACAAGACTACGCTGAACTTTCAGAAG
>NW_007905110.1:0-500 GCF_000696425.1 Galeopterus variegatus
CTGAAGATTTCTCTTTGGAATCATCCTTTTACAAGGGAAGCATTCTTTAGCTCTCCAATCCATCAGTGATCATTCTTCTGAATTCTTGTAACACTAGGCTAACATCATTTATAGTGATAGTCGTGACATCATAAGGCAAATGGAGATAATATTGGTCCCTCTTAGAATGTGTGCCAGCTTCTTCAACTTAGTCTAACTTGGAACACAGTTTGTATACTAGGATTTTGTTGAGACCCATAGTTCTTTATTTCTTTCTGTTAGGTAAGAGAGCAACAAGAAGCAGAAACCTTACCACAAGTTTATTGCAAGTGGTCTCCAAGTTTCTGGGTTTCTGGCTCCCAAACAATAGATCCAACTTAATGACAGTTTTGTCCCTGAAAGAAGGCTTTGTTCAATTATTCGTTTATTCATTGATTTATCAATTTGTTTATTTACTTAGCAATGTCTCTTATCCTTAAAAAGTCTTGGCATCAGCCATGCTGACACAGTACGAGTTCTAG
>NW_007905111.1:0-500 GCF_000696425.1 Galeopterus variegatus
TTTGGGGGACACCTTTAAACCACAGCAGGATGCCTGGGGCATAGGTCCAGCCTGCAGAGAACGGTATGGGGAGACAAGGTTGAAAAGAAGGTTGGGGGCTGTAAGCACAGACGTTGAATGCAGTGCAAAGGAATACAAACCTGACTCTGTAGACCACTGTTCTCCAAACTTCTCATCACACACTCCGTTCATTCGAAAGTCTCTGAGCCCATATCCTAACATGAGTATGTACATTTACTTAAAAATCATACAGCTGATGTACTATATTAACATGTCATACTACATATCTTATAAAAGATACAAGAAAATGTAAACTAAAAAGGGTACAATTATAATATTTAAACATCTCGCATAAACTAAAAAGGATACAATTATAATATTTAAACATCTCGCTGATTGCAATGCCTTGTACTGGCAGAAGCACAACATCAAAGTACAATTACACAACAAAAATTATATTTAAAATCTATGTTTCAAGGAGTCTTCTTGATAACTTTGAA
>NW_007905112.1:0-500 GCF_000696425.1 Galeopterus variegatus
ATTCTTCAATATTTCAATAGAGGCCCTTTTCCCCATGCATCTTTTGATGTGTGTGGTGTGTACTATTTATTAATCTAAGGATACTTTGATTGTATTCATAGAACTTAGAGACACTTTAAAGAAAAAAGCAATGTGTAAAACATTCTATATTTTTAGGTTAAGTATATCTATTGCTGCACTAGATTACAGGGTGTGATGTGAGATTTCTCAACCAAATTTCCAGCCTTGAAGTTCTTTCTGTTTGTAGCATTCATTTCCTAAAAGCCTTCTGGGAAAATGTAATTTTTTTTTTTTGAGTTGGAAAATATGTTCCTCTTTTGACTTCTAATGATGAATTTGTTAATCAGGTAAGTTATTATCTCCTAGCCAGGTAAGTTTGGATGAGAGTGAAAGGTGGGTAGAAGGTGCAGAGTATGAGGCACTTTCTAAATCTGGGCTTCCATCAATGAGAGAATTATGCAAGTAATGATGAGTGGGAGTAGGAAAAGTAGCATTAAAAT
>NW_007905113.1:0-500 GCF_000696425.1 Galeopterus variegatus
AATTATTTACTTCTCAGTATCCCCATGAAATTTTGAATGTCTTTTATGCAGCAAATTTATTTTTGTTTTTCCATCATATAGAACACTCTCTGGCATACTTAGGTACTCAAATAATTGAAAAAATAACCAAAGTGATACATTTTTTTAAAGTCAAGTTTTGAGATCAAACACCTTGCATTAGTTTTGCTTTATTTCTAATAAAAAAGGTTTATATTTTTAAGTCTATAAAATGAACATAATAACATTAACATACCATAGGATTATTTTGAGATTAAGTAAAATAATATATATATGTGGTTATTAAATGTTATTTTTAAATTTTCTAAAAGACAAAAAGTATTCTCGGAATCAAGAAAACACATGGTGTAGATTTGATATAAGGTGGCTATAATGCATAACATTTAAAAGGTGATGTGAAAAATAAGAACATAGCTGTGGACTTACCAAAAGGGACTAGTTGTATTACCTTTGTGGAAAACAGGGACAAATACTTAAAAGGT